>NC_133538.1:418973685-419273997 GCF_048544455.1 Silene latifolia | reverse complement strand
GTGATGCGTATTATTAAACAACTAATAGAATCAAGATTGGAGCAAACATCATTTTGTTATACTTTAAATTAACTTAATATATACATATATATACTTCGAGTAAATTAAAATAACTCTTGGAATTCATTTATCTTTTACGAAAATTTGCCCCACAATTATCTGACCTCTCAATATTAGAAGCAATTTTAAAATCATCTATATATCTTTTTTTTATACCATTAATACTATCTCAAATCTTTTGGATTTTTCACAAAATTTAGATAAGAGTTATAGAAATGTTGTGCTACCCACTTTCCAACTCTCTCGCTAATCAATACCAATACCGCCTATGTAGTTGTGATAGATTTTAAGTAATTCGCGAAAGTCTAACGCGTAATTGCGAATAATTCGCAAAGTGCTAAGCAGGTTTCATATATGTACAATTACTCAAGTGTAAGTAGGAATTTTATTAGGTAGTTGTGATAGAATTTAAATAATTCGCAAAGTGTTAAAGTAGGTTCCATGTACCATAAAGTGTAGTATTATTTTATTCTTAAGTATTTCGTTAAATTTAAACTCTCTATAATCGTTCGAAAAAAATACTTGTTATCTAACACTCGTGATCATTATCTTTTCAGTGGTTGTGTAGATACCCGTATCCGTCGATATTGGAATTTATAGAGAACCCGACAAACACCCGATGATGATAGGACACATGTATTCTTTAGTTGTCACTGTCATTATTTGGAGCTCGTTTACGAGGTAGAATGGGCGTCGTCGATGAAGTATTCTATTAATTTAAATGATATTTAAATTAATGTTTTTTTAAGTGAATTCATTTTATTAATTTAAATGATATTTAAATTAATGTTTTTTTAAGTGAGTTCATTTTATTAATTTAAATGATATTTAAATTATGGTTTTTTAGGTAAATTTAATTTATTTTATTTTATTTTGAATTTATTTTCCCAAGTTTATTTTATTGAAAATAAAATAAATAATTGATTTGATAAATCATTTTATGAGTATATTTGATTTGAAAAGTCATTTTTTTTAATGGGTTAATTGATTTGAAAAATCGATTTGAAAATCGAAAAGAACTCGTTTTGAACACTTGTTTTTGAGCTCGATTTTAGCTCGGTTTTTGAGCCCGTTTCCTTTACGAATTGGCACGAATCTCGAGTACATTAACCAACCTAGACCAATACCCATCCACCCTTGTTCGAACCCCCCATACCATGGCCCAAATTCTCGTCCCAAACAACCCCAACCAGCCCACGCATAAACCGAGCCCCCCCTGTTTTGGCAGCCAATTCCCGAGCCCAAACCCGCTCCAAACACTACCAAGACCCGTACCCATTAACCCTAACCCATACCCTAGTATCCTACCCATATTATCCTAGCTTAATCACCAAGAAAACCCCCCTCAAACCCTCACAAAAACGGCTGGACAGCAGCCATACGGGAAGAAGCCCGATTGCCTCTCCCTCTCTTTTAACCTATTTTAACTCCTTATAAATACCACCCCTTCACCATACATTTATTCCTCTAAGTTCTCCATACATCCAACCATCACCCACAAGCTTTAAACCTCAGAAACAAACCCTAAACATCCTTCAAAAACCCTAAACAAAACCGACACACAAACTGAACTGTTTGTGTGTCCTCTTCGAAAACCCTTTCGTTCCTCCATCAAACCTTCATCAAAACTCGAGTTTCTTGTTCCTAATTAACCACATAACATCCATCTACACATTAGACAAAGATTTACGAGCCAAATTGCCCTTGAGAGTACACGAAATCCCTCGAAAAACAGAGTGAAATAACACTCTGTTTTCGCGGTTTATTCTTGTCTGTCCAGTTCTGTTTGTACTCGTTTTTCATGCCCAATAACCCAAAACGAGCATGGGTTGCTTTAAGATTCCTGTTCTCCTCTCTTTCTAGTTTTCAAAACATCTTTCAAATCGAATTTTCGTCGTGAAACGAGGGAGATATCATCGTTTGAAAATCGCTGTCCAGAAAGTTTCCAAAACGCGTGTTTGCTTTATTCTTCGTCGACGACGGCCTCTCGAGATAAAATCTACCATCGATTACGACCCAAGACGGTGTCAACGATACATGTAGGTTGAGGGTGCATCAAATCCTCCTCTTTTCCCTTTTATTTCGTTTGTTTTATGCTTCTTTTTTATTGTCTTATTTTTTGTTTGTTTTTTCGTTTGTTTATCGATTGTTTTAAATTAACTATGAAACTAGTTAGTCCGAGTATGAGTTAAAGTACCACCATGAACACCCGCGTTGACTTGAGATGGAAAAAGAAACCGCTACATCAGTCGGTCGTACACCCCCGTCTCATTTACATATCCTCGTGTTCAAGGTAGGGCATAAATAAAACGATTGTCTAACTTTCTTCGCTTTTGACCCCCTTATTGTTTCGGCCAAATCGACATACCCTAGGACCCGTTGTATGTTAGTTTAACCTCTGATTGTTAACCTATGACGTATTTAGATGACATTAAATTAATTTAATAACCTAATTAGACATATTAGGGTACATCGACATAGCTTTAAAAATCAACTAACAATTCTGTAAATAATTGAACGCATCTTTCTTTTTCACCTAATTTCTCGCTAGTATAAGAGTGCGTGATTAGCACCTTCTTATTAACACTCGATGAGTTAACTTAATTTGCAAACTTGACCTAATTCAACCCCCCTTTGGACCGTGTAGAATATTCGACTTTAAGCGAAGCTTTCTGACCTTTTTTTATCGTCGTTTTCCAATGTATCTCCCGTATCGCTTTGCAAATCCTTCTAACTAATGAACCCGACCTAAGAATTAGGGTAGCCGTGTCTGGGGGCCGTGGCTTTAGGCCGTGGGGTTGGCCACGTCTTTCCTTGTCTCGTTTGTTTTATATCTTTTGTTCTTTGTTGTTTTGTAGCTTGTAATTTATAGTTTGTTTATCGAGTTGTAATCTTTCAAGTTTGTTTTCTTTTATCGAGTCAAATGATTTCTAAAAACCTTAGTCTTGTTTGGTTAGACGGTTGTTCCCCAATGCTTGTAGGAGCGTAGTAAACCGCATGTTGTCTAAAGCAACATGGCCCGGTTTATGCTAATGCATGCTTTGGTGCGTAGCCCTATGTCTAATTCGATGAGATTAAGTGAAAGCACGCATTATGAGGAGTGACCCAAGGCCGTGTGTCATGTAGGCCGTGAGTCACCCCCCCTTGTGCACGGTTTTCTAGGCCAAACGGCCATGTATTGCGTCGTGTGTATAGCTTTGTATTTAGATCGAGTTGTATCTTTAATTTGTTGTTGTGTCGGCATGAAATGCCTGGTTTGTAATAGGTAGATCCCAACGGCTCCCCCATTCCCCATCAAGCCTTGTTTGCTTTCGTTTGAATGTTGCTAGATCAATCAACCCACATGCTAAATTACAACTTTGACAAAGTTAGTTTAGTTGCATCTAAAACGACATAGAAATTGTTGTCACATGATAGGGTTAAAACAACGTTTGCATATCATACATCGTACGTAGCTATGACCTTGTTTGAAATCCGACACTTGACTTAGTAGAGGCCGTTATTGACGGGCGGGGTTGGGTGTCCTTATGGGCTTCCCAACACGTACCCTCACCCCTTACTCAAGATCTATGGTTTGTGGATCCGTCTAAATACCATTGGATTACGAGAGTCATTCAAATCGAGTGATATAGGGTACAAGTCTTTATTTTTAATCACTCGTAGTCGATTGGCTTTATGCTTTTCGATGAAAGGTGTAAAGTTGACTTGAACGGTTCCAAGTTCCCATAAAACTTGGTGGCGACTCTAATTTGTCTTAATTCGATTCGAAAGAACCTCGAGTCGATTATGCCTAGTGTGGATCCCGCAGACGCAGTTCCCGAGGGCCTTGTTCACAGTTTGGCGACTCTACTGGAAAAGAGGACTAGTTACACTTTGTGTTTCTAGGGTCTTTTCCTCCGAGGTGAAACTTGAAAAGAAAGTGTTGGAAAGTAAAACATTACTCATCGTGCTACGATTCATGCATAAACCCTTAAGGACTTGCCCGGGCCGTCCCAGCGTTTCTTCGTGATGCGTGGGGGGCGACGTCCCACTATGCCAGGAAGCTGCACATTGCTCGCTTCCACTTCGCCTCGCGTGGGTCTTGATGGTGGGGACGATCTTCTAGGTACTTTACCTTAAGACACCTTGCTCTATAAGACCGCAAAAGGATGGAGGGCATAGACCTTCTTGTAGAAGACTTGCCGAGACTTAGAGATGTCTAGGAGCATACATCCTTATAACATGAGAATGACAATGTGCAATTTGTTTTCCCAAGTCTTTTTTTCGAAAATTCCCATGTCCTTTTCAAAACCGAACTTTTGAACAACTTACTAGCATGGTTTTAAAAACGCGGAATGCTGCCCAAATAGGACTAGAATTTTCGGCCAAAATGAGCTTTTATAGCCGGCATGCTGCCCATTTCAAATCTCATTTTCAAATCAATCCTTCGTTTTTTCCAAATCTGATCCAAAATGTTTCTCGAACCTCAACCAAGCATGAAATGCGTCGAGTCGTGTCCGGGTCCTGGCCGTGTTAGGCTAGACGTTTTTTCATTCCAAGAGTCTAGAACACGACCTTGTTGGGTCACCCAAACTCACCTCTTGGGCTTTGAGTCATGTTGGTCGACCTTTTGGTCTAGGATAGCCCACAAAAAACGTCCAAGCTAGGCCCTTTAGGACGTTTCACATGAACCCATGGGTTATGTTAGCCCAATCACGGGTTTAGTCACACCAAGTCCAATTTAGAATCAAGTTATGACAGTTTGAGTCATGTCGTTTTGTCGAGTCTAAAATGAACCGATGTCTAAATCAAACCGTGAGTCGAACCCTTGCTTAATCAATCTCAAGTCGAGTCTTTGTTTGAGTCAAGTTGGGGTCGAGTCCTTAAGTGTGCAGGGGCTCTTACTTTAAATATTGACTCAGTACGGGGTTTTCTTGTAGAAAGGCCGCCAAAAACCCGACGTCAAGCAATGGAAGATGCTGTTAACAAGCTTACTGAGGCCGTGAACCTCATGATGACCCGAATGGATGCGATCGAATCTAAGTTGGTTGAAGATTCCTCTTCATCTACCCCACCTCGACTCGATTTGGAGAAACGGTTCAAGTTCATCGAGGACCGTTTGAAGCTCTCCCAGGGGAAGAACATTCACTATGAGAATGCTAGGGCCTATGCCCCGGTTCAGGATAAGCTGCCCACGAACATGGTACTCACTGACATCCCAAAGTTCAAGGGCACCAAGATCCGTCCACCATGTTAAGGCCTATAAAGGGTACTTAGCATCGAAGGGAGTACCTGCTGACATGCTCTCTGAAATTTTTGCCCAATCTCTCGGGAGAACACCGAAGGCGTGGTTCTACAATCTTGACCTTAAGAACTTCCCCACTTTCGAAGATATTACGGTGGAGTTCGCAAGCACTATGTCTTGACAATGTTGAGATTCAAACCAACATAAGAACTTTGGAGGTTATGACACAGAAGGAGAAGGAGGGCTTTACTGAATTCCTCGCAAGATGGCGCGCTGAAAGCGTGAAGTTAGCTAAGAAGCCTGATGAAGTTGAAATGGTAGATAAGTTCGTAATGCTCTGAAATACCAAAATTTTGGTTCTTTCAAAGAATTGATAAGGATCGGGATAAAGGTAGAGGATGATGTCCGAATTGTTGAAGCTGAGAAGCCAAAGGGATACCAAGGGGCTTCGTCATCTAAAGCAAAAGCACCCGCAGCGGCCCACTTTGTTGAATCTGTCAATCTCTTAGATGGACAGTCAAAAAGGCCTCCGCGCCAAGCTCCGAGGGTATTCACCGATATCGGGTGCACTTATGCCTATGCTCTCCAAAGGCTCATGGCCCAAGGAAAGTTGAAGCCCATTGGTCCAACTCCGGATCCACCTGCTGAACAACAAGGAAAATGGTACAAACCGAATGCCTACTGTGCCTTTCATCAAGGGAAGGGACACGATACCGAAAGGTGCTTTAGACTAAAGCGCGAAATTCAAGATATGATTGAGAACGGAACGCTCCCAATCCCGGCTATAAAGCCCAACAACGTCACCAATCCGTTTGGCGACCACACTAACTTTGTCTCTACCAAAGATAGTGTCGATTACTCTCACTTGATCCGCCCATGTCGTCTAAAAGGGGTTTTCGTCGGAAGAATATTCGTGGATTGCTCCAAATTCCTACCAAGCTCGAGAAACGAGATTACATTCGGGGATTTTGTTGTCAATTGTACTCCTTACATACTCCGAAGCGGCAATGAAATCAATGGCGTTTGGGCTGATGATGAGGATGATGTTTACCTCGTCAAAGGTGCGACAATTCCTCACACGCAAGAAGAAATCTTAAAGGTGAGGCAAGATGCCCTAGAGTCAAACCATTTGACTAGATCCGGGCGCCCATATCGTGTGGAGAAAGCTAAGGATATCCCGAGTAAGGCACCTCAAAAGGAGCCGGCAGTGGTCGAAGTTCTTGGTGAAGGGTCGACCTCCGAGGCTTCCCTCATCAAGCAACTCCAAAAGACTAAGGCCGACGTGTCTATCTGGCAACTTATCCTAAGCTCTTTCGAACATCGTCAAGCTTTGTTACAAGCTCTGATGAACATGACCGTGTCGTCAAATACTACTCCTGCGGACATGGTCACTCACATCGCCCAGAATCGGCCTCAGATTACCAACGCTGTGACATTCTCCGACGAAGATCTACCACCGTTCGGACCTCGACATAACCTGGCCCTCTATATTGCTACCGTGTGCCTCAACAAGCACATCCCTATGACCTTGGTTGACGACGGATCGGCTGTCAACGTACTCCCTCTGAAAACGGCGCATATTCGGGCTTGAGAAGAATGACTTCATCCCCACTACGCAGACGCGATTCGGGCATTCGATGGCACTGTGCGTCGAGTGAGTGGACTTGTCGACCTGGTAGTACAGACTGGGCAAGTGGAAAAGAAAATAAGTTGCCAAGTAATTGACATTTGCTCATCCTTCAACTTATTGTTGGGAAGGCCCTGGATCCATGCCGCGAAGGCCGTAACATCAACGCTGCATCGAAAAATCAAGGTCCCACTCAATGGCAAAACCGTCACCATTGACGCCACGCCACCATCAGTAGCAGGAGGAGACATTACTTCCGAAGTAAGGGTCGAAGTTACCAATGACGCATGTGGTTTCGAGATTATCAACATGATCGAGCTGAACTCCGAAAATATGGATCTATATACGGGAAGCCATGTCTGCGAGGTAATTCTCAAAACTGGGAAGTACTTCGGTTTCTCTTTATATCCTATAAAGGAGGAGGCTTTCAAGTTGAAACCACCCGTGGCCAAAGGAGTAACCTTCGGGCTTGGATATGAGCCCACTGAGAAAGATCTACGGGAAAAGAGGGGAAGAACGATCGAAGATCGAGATATTAAAATGGGACCGTATCACCTAACTCTCAATGGTCACTTCGTGAAAGCTGGGGAAGAACTCCCTTGCATGGACTTCCCCGAACCTATCTTTGACCCAAAGAAGAACCTTATGGTCCCAGGAATCGAAGTATTCCAAGATTGCTACTACATCCCTGAAGACATTTTGACCGTGATGCCAGTAGAAACCAAACCGGACCCAATGAATGACGAGAAAGCCATGGGTCTCCTTTTCGGCGAAGAGAAGAAATCACCAATACCAAACGAAGATTTGGTAAGCATGATCCTGAGAAGCGAGCGGTTTGACCCATCTACCCTCATCACCGATGTGGATCCTCTTAGGACCAACACGGGATGGCGGAAAACAATCAAGTGGACTGACAACAAAGGACTTCTTTTCAAGTTGACAACGGGAGAAGGAGAGATGTTCAAGCCGATCATGTTACCGATTCCGAGTCCGAGTCGGAGTCCGAGTCCGAGTCCGAGTTAGGTCCTAAGATTGAGTCTAAGGAGTCGGTGTTGAAAATACCCCTCCCTAGCTTTCCTTCCTATGCACCTTTTCCTAATGGTGGTATTCCGGGCCTGTCCCGAATACCCCTATCTCGCCACTGAGCTCTGATCAGTTGGCTCAAATGTTAGCGCATTTCGCGCAATTTCAAATCAATAATAATATGAACCAGTTTGCTTACGACTTGTCTTACTTACATTGCAATTCAAACTTTGAAAATGATTGTTTTAATAATGACATTGAGACTGAGGTCGAGGATGAACAGTTGGTCGAAGAAGAAGAAGAAGAAGAAATGGAACCACCTCTACAGTTGATAAAAGGGTTGGAAGAGTACGAACAGAAAACTTCGATCATCGAAGATACCGAAACTATCAATGTAGGTACAACCTTAGAACCACAGGAGCTTAAAATAGGAACTACTTTAAGTCCCACCGAAAGACAGGGGTTCATTGATTTGTTGTATGAGTTCAAAGATGTTTTCGCATGGTCCTACAAAGACATGCCAGGCATTGATAGGGAAATTACGGAGCACAGGATCCCAATCAAGCGGGATATAAGTTTGGTCAAGGTAAACTACGCAAAATGCATACTGATTGGTCTCTGAAGGTCAAAGAAGAAATCGACAAGCAACTCAAAGCTGGTTTCATCAAGGTGTCGAATACCGATTTGGGTGGCTAACGCGTTCCAGTGCCCAAGAAAGATGGTAAAGTCCGGGTTTGTGTTGACTTCCGGGATTTAAACAAGGCAAGTCCGAAGGACGATTTCCCATTACCTCACATCGACATCCTGGTTGAGAACACGGCAAAACACGCGTTACTATCCTTCATGGATGGATACGCCGGTTATAATCAGATCAAGATGGCGAAAGAAGATATGCATAAGGCTGCGTTCGTAACGCAATGGGGAACCTATTGCTACACAAGAATGCCTTTTGGGTTGATAAACGCAGGGGCTACATATCGAGGACCGCGACAACATTGTTACATGATTTGATGCACAAGGAGGTCGAGGTTTATGTCGACGACATGATTGTCAAGTCAAAGGAGCGTGATGACCACCTTGGTACACTACGCAAATTCTTTGAACGATTGCGCAAGTATAACATGAGGTTGAATCCACAAAAATGCGCATTCGGAGTCACATCCAAGCAAATGTTGGGTCACATCGTTAGCCACCGTGGCATCGAGGTGGACCCATCGAAAATAAAGGCCATAATGGAAATGCCTCACCCGGAAACCGAGAAGGAAATTCGAGGTTTCCTGGGAAGAATCCAATATATAAGTCGGTTCGTGGCAAGGCTAACTATGATATGCGAGCCAATTTTCAAGAAATTGAAGGTCGGGGAACACGTCGTATGGGATGATCACTGTCAAGCCGCATTCGATAAGATCAAAGAAATACTATCTTCCCCTCCCGTTCTCGCCCACCAACGGGCTGGGTTACCACTTTTGTTGTATCTTACGTCACGGATATCGCAATGGGGGCAATCTTTGTGTGACAGTCGATAAAGAGGAAAGAGCGATTTACTACATTAGTAAAAAGTTCTTGGAGTATGAAATCAAGTATACTCAGCTCGAAAAGACATGTTTGGCTTTAGTATGGGCGACAAAGAAGTTACGGCACTACATGCTCAGTCATAGTGTCTGCATCCACTCGAAGATGGACCCTATCAAATACTTGTTTGAAAAACCGATTCGAACGGCAGGGTGTCAAGATGGACTTTAATGCTTTCCGAGTTTGACCTGAAATATGTACCGCTAAAAGTGATAAATGGAAGGGCGGTTGCAGACTTCCTGGCGGATAACCCGATAGAAGAAACTGAGATTTTGGATACGTGGTCGTTTCCCGACGAAGATATAGTTCACATAGACAATGATACGTGGGACCTCTATTTCGATGGAGCATCGAACTATAGGGGATACGGGATAGGAGTTCTACTCATTTCACCGGAAGGTGAACATGTTCCCATCTCGATCAAATTGGACGTCACTAATAACGCGGCCGAATATGAAGCATGCCTACTCGGTTTGCACAGTGCTCTCGAGTTAGGCATCAAAAAGCTTGTAGTACATGGGGACTCGTCACTAGTGATCAATCAAGTGGCCGGGACGTGGAAAACCCGAAGTGATAGCTTGGCTCCGTACCAAGCGAAAATCGAGGAACTAGAAAAGTTGTTCGCCGATGTCAAGTACGTGCACCTCCCCAGAGACGAAAACCAGTTTGCCGATGCACTATCAAAGCTAGTCGCTTCCGATCAACATACCCGATCATATGGATACTATGCCGATATGTGTCGAACGAAGATCATCACCTGCTTACGTTAATGTAATCGGAGACACAGAAGAAACCGAAGCCGAACCTTGGTATCATGCTATTCTGAAATTTAAAGAATCAGGAGAGTATCCACCCGACATGGATAACCGCGGAAAGCGCGCTATTCGAATGCTAGCCGCTCAGTTCGTTAGAACCAATGACGGAC
The DNA here is from genome assembly GCF_048544455.1 of Silene latifolia. Taxonomy (NCBI): domain Eukaryota; kingdom Viridiplantae; phylum Streptophyta; class Magnoliopsida; order Caryophyllales; family Caryophyllaceae; genus Silene; species Silene latifolia. Next base: position 419,263,566 of record NC_133538.1, on the reverse strand, counting down.
AATTGTACAAAAAGACCGCGCAAAATATCCTTCTGCGATGCATAGACTCACCAACTGCGAAAAGAGTCATGGAAGAAGTCCATGACGGAGAGTGTGGCCCACACATGAATGCCCATATCTTTGGTTCGTAAAATCATGAGATTAGGGTATTATTGGACCACGATGGAGACAGATTGTCGCCAATATGTCAAACATTGCCATAATTGCCAAATCTTCGCAAACGTACAGCATGTGCCGCCATCATTGTTATATACTTTGACATCACCATGGCCTTTCTCAACATGGGGAATCGACATTATTGGAAAGGTCAACCCATCTGGAACAGGTGGGCATTGTTTCATGCTAGTCGCCATCGATTACTTCACGAAGTGGGTAGAAGTGAAATCATACAAAGTGCTACAAAGTAAGCGGTAGCAAAGTTCATTCAGAATGAAATCATTTGCAGATATGGTGTGCCGCATGAGCTCATTAGCGACCATGGCACTCACTTCCAGGCTGAAACTGCCGTAATACTTGAAAAGTATAAAATCAAACACTACAAGTCGTCACCTTATCGACCTCAAACAAATGGGGCGGTGGAAGCCTCTAACAAGACAATCACTGTGATTCTTAGAAAGATGACCGACAATTATCGCGAATGGCCAGAGAAGATACCGTTCGCACTATGGGGATACAGAACGTCTATTCGCACAGCCACTGGAGCAACTTCGTTCTATTTGACATATGGGATGGAAGCAGTTCAGCCTATCGAATTAGAGGTACCTTCTTTAAGGATCTTGTTAGAAAGTCAGGTCCCTGAAGCCGACTGGCTGCAAGCCAGGTATGATTCCTTGGTCATGCTCGACGAGCGACGGTTAAATGCGTTGCACCATGTTCAACTCTATCAGAAAAGGATACAAAGAGCGTTTAACAAAAAGGTGAAACCTCGAGGAATAAAGGATGGGGATTTGGTCCTAAAGTCTGTGCGCGCTTTACTACCAATCGACCCGAGGGGAAAATTCAAGCCGAATTGGGCCGGTCCTTATCTGGTAAAGAAAATATTATTAGGAGGCGCAGTCAGACTGACAGATCTAGATGGAAATGATTTTGCGAATCCGACGAATTTGGATCAACTGAAGAAATACTATCCGTAGAACTCATTCTCAATGTCGTAAAATAAAAATTTCGAATTGCAGTGCTCGTGAGCGAGTCTAGGCCGCGGCACTTTTGGTTCGCTGCTTTTTGTGCGTTATAAATCGATGATTGTAGCGCATTTGTTTTGTGGAACTACGAGCTCGGTTTGATTATGTTGATAACAGATACGTAGGCAGCTCTTTAAAAGAGTACAACCGACCCTTCCTTGAATAAAATGAAATTTTATGCAGAAACTGGAATTTTTAATAGATAGTAAGTCTTTTTAAAGATCGGGCGATGCCCATTGCATCCTTCAAAAGAAAAAAAAGAGAGAAAACAGCTAGCAACAAATAATAAGTAGTAGTATCAAATAATATATTTGGAGTCGAAGGCTCCTACATCTTTTTTTTCCCTTTGCCTTTTGGGTCACGTGACCGAGGCTCCTGCAGAGGAGGGGTAGTTGCGTTCTGTCTAGCGCTTCTTAGGAGGAATCGTCATTTCCTCCCGAGGGCCCAGCCTATCTTTTACACTCAAGCGAGGACCAAGCCTCCCTTCTAAGGCTGAGCCCGAGTGTGCCTTTGAACCCAACCGTTTCCACACACCTGTCGCTTGTGAGTCAGTCTTAGGAGTCTTCTCAGTATTAGCTTTAGGTCCAGATGCAGACGAAAGATCGTTAACAAAGAAGTCGCGACTGCTTCTGCTTTTGTCATAATATTTGATGTCGACAAGCTCATCCTTCCGACACAAGTCCTTATCTGATTCGGTCTTCTCCTTAAGCCATTTAGTAGAAGACGGGGATACCCAGGTAGTCTGAGGGCGCGCAGATACGTACCAAAGACGCCTTTGGTGCCACCTCTTGAGCCAATCATCACATATAGAGGAATTCAGCTCTCTTGCTCGTCCCAATGACCTCACACTTGGGAATTATTTGTCTACGGCCCATCCGACGCAGGACGCGGTCAGGGTAAATGTGAATAGACCTCTCTAAACCCGTGAGTTGCAAACGCCTGGTCTTGTCATATTAGGAAGGATAGTAAAGGATTTGAGGCAAAGCCAAAGCATGAACGGCAAAGAGGGCGACCTTCCCCTTCGTCGGTTTGTTTCGCCAATAGGCAAGGTCATTTTGATGCTCGTCTTCATACCGCTTGGCACGCATAGTCAAAGATACGAGCGAGATACGATTTGGGCTCACGCGCGGGCAAAGAGCCAAAATCTCTCGCAAAGCCACACGACAAAAAAAAGAAAAAAAAAAGGAAAAAAACATGAAAAAGACGAAAAGAAAAAAAGAAAAAAAAGAAGAAAAAAAAAAAAAAGAAAAAAGAAAAAAAAAGAAAAAAAAAGAAAAAAAAAACGAAAGAGAAAAAAAAAAAGAAAAAAAAAGGAAAAAAACGGAATTGTGGCAGAATACAGCAAACTCGTGGCAGAATACAGCAAAATCGTGGCAGAATACAGCAAAATCGTGACAGAATACAGCAAAATCGTGGCAGAATGCAACAAAATCGTGACAAAATTGTGGCAGAATGCAACAAAAACGTGGCAACAACACAAGAATTGTGGTAAAAGGAAGATTAATCAAGGATGCGAAATCAGGAGAATAGATTTTGTTACCTGCAATAGACGGGAGCATCCCGACCAATCGGCACCAGGATTCATTTTCTTAGCATCTAAACCCCGGAGGGTTTCAGCGAGAATAATCCAGGAAGGGTTATGTCCCGTCTCCATCTGAGACACAATAGACAAAAGCTTCGCTTGTCCTACACAAGTTGTCTTGTTCATCCTACCTTCGAAGGCATAGAGGTGTAGCATGATCAATCCAAAAGCCCCGCGATCTGTTTGTGATAAAATCTTGTTTCGCAAGATACAAAATTTCCGATGAATAGCAAAAAGGTTGACTTCGTCACCAGTAACTATCTCCTCAGACTCCGTCCTGGAAAGGCCAAGGCAGTCTAGATATGTTCCATGCCACCCTGAATGAAATTTAGGTATAGCCGGTATGGCCTCAGCATCCCATCCTCCCAGGGCAGAAAACTCTTCGGGTAGAGGGCATATCTCCCCCTCAGGAAAAGCAAAGACATGGTTCAGAGGATCCCAATAGCTAAGGCAGTGTTCCAACAACGCAGGTTGAAGGGGGATCTGGCGTAAGGGAAGTAATTGCGCCGATTGAGCGGTCTTTAATTCTTGTCTCTCTGCGCCGATGAAGTTCTGTCTCCCACGCCGCATAGCACTCGCTAGATTATTCATAATGATTTATGTTATTTGCACCAGTTTGGGGGAAAGCGAGAATAAATTTGCGATCTGACTCTTCCTTATATATAGAAAGTATAAGGGAAGGAAGCACCTAGGATGACACCCTAGGGTGCCGTTTTTTGAGCCGTGTGGGCCTTGGGTCGCGCGCCTCTTAGGCCCGCCCCAGTTCACACCAGTCTTTGGCACGATGCATCGGGTTTTCGCACATCTATCGCGTTTTGGGGAGCGCCGGAACGGCCGATTTACATTTTCTACCCTCGACGAGTCAATATTTGAACTAAAACCCGTGCACACTTGCGGTTTTATTTTCTTTTTTGTTTTGCGGTAGCGGGCTACGCCCACGTTGTTTGCAAGTCATACAGAGTGTCTGAGTCGTATTTCATGCTCACCCATCAAGGATCGATTTCAAAATTTCGAAATTTCAAAAACTTCTCATGAGTCGTTTCAAATTCAAATTTCGGGTCGATGACCCAGTCTTTCAAATTCAATTTCGAAGGGTCGATGGCCCAACATACCTTCGGGTCGATGACCCAATCATTCAAAATTTTCAAATTCAATTTTCGGGTCAATGACCCAGTCTTTCAAATGATCCAATTTCAAGATCGATGATCCAAATGTGCTTAAGTGATGATTATTGCTCGTACATTTCTTATGTTTCAAATATAGCAGGATATGCTTCAACTGGGGGCTCTAAAATCTTCGACTTTAGAGCCATTGCAAACTGGGGGCTCTGAAGCCGTTGGCTTCAGAGACCATTATCAAGATGCGAAGGATGACATCCACCAAGAATTCAATTCAATACAAGAGTATGAAATGGAAGAATTCCGTAGCTGAAAGCAAATGATGAAAGCGGCGGCAACCTCCTTGGAAAGTCCCGTCCCATTCGGATAAATGCCGCGCAGATGATAAATTTTGGGCAAACGTCAATGAGATGATGAATTTTGGATATACGCTTGTGAGATGATAAACTTTGGGCATGTGTCAGCAGTGGCCGAACTACGACGCGGGTTTGATTCCGTCAGAAACGGATACGTAGGCGCCTAAGGATAAGGCTCAACCCACCATTTGCGCAATTTATGGGTCGATGACCAACGATGATATTTCGACGCAACAGAAGCAAGAGTCAATCTCCAACGAAGTTTCAGGTATGGTCTCTTCTTATTGCTGGCGACCTTATGTACGCAAGTCTAATGGACTATAAACGACCCGAAGAATCCTCAGGTCGAAAGGGACCTGGGGTATACTTTGACTTTCGCCTTGTCCAAGCCTCAGTCAAAGTGGGGGCTCTGTAGATACCCGTATCCGTCGATATTGGAATTTATAGAGAACCCGACAAACACCCGATGATGATAGGACACATGTATTCTTTAGTTGTCACTGTCATTATTTGGAGCTCGTTTACGAGGTAGAATGGGCGTCGTCGATGAAGTATTCTATTAATTTAAATGATATTTAAATTAATGTTTTTTTAAGTGAATTCATTTTATTAATTTAAATGATATTTAAATTAATGTTTTTTTAAGTGAGTTCATTTTATTAATTTAAATGATATTTAAATTATGGTTTTTTAGGTAAATTTAATTTATTTTATTTTATTTTGAATTTATTTTCCCAAGTTTATTTTATTGAAAATAAAATAAATAATTGATTTGATAAATCATTTTATGAGTATATTTGATTTGAAAAGTCATTTTTTTAATGGGTTAATTGATTTGAAAAATCGATTTGAAAATCGAAAAGAACTCGTTTTGAACACTTGTTTTTGAGCTCGATTTTAGCTCGGTTTTTGAGCCCGTTTCCTTTACGAATTGGCACGAATCTCGAGTACATTAACCAACCTAGACCAATACCCATCCACCCTTGTTCGAACCCCCCATACCATGGCCCAAATTCTCGTCCCAAACAACCCCAACCAGCCCACGCATAAACCGAGCCCCCCCTGTTTTGGCAGCCAATTCCCGAGCCCAAACCCGCTCCAAACACTACCAAGACCCGTACCCATTAACCCTAACCCATACCCTAGTATCCTACCCATATTATCCTAGCTTAATCACCAAGAAAACCCCCCTCAAACCCTCACAAAAACGGCTGGACAGCAGCCATACGGGATGAAGCCCGATTGCCTCTCCCTCTCTTTTAACCTATTTTAGCTCCTTATAAATACCACCCCTTCACCATACATTCATTCCTCTAAGTTCTCCATACATCCAACCATCACCCACAAGCTTTAAACCTCAGAAACAAACCCTAAACATCCTTCAAAACCCTAAACCAAACCGACACACAAACTGAAACTGTTTGTGTGTCCTCTTCGAAAACCCTTTCGTTCCTCCATCAAACCTTCATCAAAACTCGAGTTTCTTGTTCCTAATTAACCACATAACATCCATCTACACATTAGACAAAGATTTACGAGCCAAATTGCCCTTGAGAGTACACGAAATCCCTCGAAAAACAGAGTGAAATAACACTCTGTTTTCGCGGTTTATTCTTGTCTGTCCAGTTCTGTTTGTGCTCGTTTTTCGTACCCAATAACCCAAAACGAGCAGGGGTTGCTTTAAGATTCCTGTTCTCCTCTCTTTCTAGTTTTCAAAACATCTTTCAAATCGAATTTTCGTCGTGAAACGAGGGAGATATCATCGTTTGAAAATCGCTGTCCAGAAAGTTTCCAAAACGCGTGTTTGCTTTATTCTTCGTCGACGACGGCCTCTCGAGATAAAATCTACCATCGATTACGACCCAAGACGGTGTCAACGATACATGTAGGTTGAGGGTGCATCAAATCCTCCTCTTTTCCCTTTTATTTCGTTTGTTTTATGCTTCTTTTTTATTGTCTTATTTTTTGTTTGTTTTTTCGTTTGTTTATCGATTGTTTTAAATTAACTATGAAACTAGTTAGTCCGAGTATGAGTTAAAGTACCACCATGAACACCCGCGTTGACTTGAGATGGGAAAAGAAACCGCTACATCAGTCGGTCGTACACCCCCGTCTCATTTACATATCCTCGTGTTCAAGGTAGGGCATAAATAAAACGATTGTCTAACTTTCTTCGCTTTTGACCCCCTTATTGTTTCGACCAAATCGACATACCCTAGGACCCGTTGTATGTTAGTTTAACCTCTGATTGTTAACCTATGACGTATTTAGATGACATTAAATTAATTTAATAACCTAATTAGACATATTAGGGTACATCGACATAGCTTTAAAAATCAACTAACAATTCTGTAAATAATTGAACGCATCTTTCTTTTTCACCTAATTTCTCGCTAGTATAAGAGTGCGTGATTAGCACCTTCTTATTAACACTCGATGAGTTAACTTAATTTGCAAACTTGACCTAATTCAACCCCCTTTGGACCGTGTAGAATATTCGACTTTAAGCGAAGCTTTTCGACCTTTTTTATCGTCGTTTTCCAATGTATCTCCCGACGCTTTGCAAATCCTTCTAACTAATGAACCCGACCTAAGAATTAGGGTAGCCGTGTCTGGGGGCCGTGGCTTTAGGCCGTGGGGTTGGCCACGTCTTTCCTTGTCTCGTTTGTTTTATATCTTTTGTTCTTTGTTGTTTTGTAGCTTGTAATTTATAGTTTGTTTATCGAGTTGTAATCTTTCAAGTTTGTTTTCTTTTATCGAGTCAAATGATTTCTAAAAACCTTAGTCTTGTTTGGTTAGACGGTTGTTCCCTAATGCTTGTAGGAGCGTAGTAAACCGCATGTTGTCTAAAGCAACATGGCCCGGTTTATGCTAATGCATGCTTTGGTGCGTAGCCCTATGTCTAATTCGATGAGATTAAGTGAAAGCACGCATTACGAGGAGTGACCCAAGGTCATGTGTCATGTAGGCCGTGGGTCACCCCCCCCCCCCCTTGTGCACGGTTTTCTAGGCCAAACGGCCATGTATTGCGTCGTGTGTATAGCTTTGTATTTAGATCGAGTTGTATCTTTAATTTGTTGTTGTGTCGGCATGAAATGCCTGGTTTGTAATAGGTAGATCCCAACGGCTCCCCCATTCCCCATCAAGCCTTGTTTGCTTTCGTTTGAATGTTGCTAGATCAATCAACCCACATGCTAAATTACAACTTTGACAAAGTTAGTTTAGTTGCATCTAAAACGACATAGAAATTGTTGTCACATGATAGGGTTAAAACAACGTTTGTATATCATACATCGTACGTAGCTATGACCTTGTTTGAAATCCGACACTTGACTTAGTAGAGGCCGTTATTGACGGGCGGGGTTGGGTGTCCTTATGGGCTTCCCAACACGTACCCTCACCCCTTACTCAAGATCTATGGTTTGTGGATCCGTCTAAATACCATTGGATTACGAGAGTCATTCAAATCGAGTGATATAGGGTACAAGTACAAGTCTTTATTTTTAATCACTCGTAGTCGATTGGTTTTATGCTTTTCGATGAAAGGTGTAAAGTTGACTTGAACGGTTCCAAGTTCCCATAAAACTTGGTGGCGACTCTAATTTGTCTTAATTCGATTCGAAAGAACCTCGAGTCGATTATGCCTAGTGTGGATCCCGCGGACGCAGTTCCCGAGGGCCTTGTCCACAGGTTGTAATCCTATTTTAAAAATACTTAAAAATTGGTCCAAGATCCCCAGCACACCAATATGGCGATATTACTGTATTACGCAACTAATTTAGGACCTGATTAATAAATAGTTTGGTGAAGATGGTACAAATGAGCTATCTGATTATTGCGCACGTTTTGGAACTAATCAACCAGCTTGGGTTAGCATGAAAATCTTTTTATTACTACCTCCGTCGTCGAAGGCTAAGAGCAATGAGTCTTTTATTTTAATGTCGTGTGATTCAATGTAGACTTTCTTTGATTGGAGCAGAGTACCTATAAGATTAACATATTAATTATCTTTTGTTCCCAATTTTTGCCATTCTATGAATTAGTAAATAAAATCATTATTATATTAATAAAAAACCTATGTTTTTAATAACAATTATTAGTGAAAAAGGGAAATTAAAGTGAGCCTGGGTTAAACACAAATTGAGAGAGGTTGAGATTATTAAAATTTGAGAGATGCTTATAATCATTAGAGATCAATGAATTTTAAATATTCGAAAATACATTATATGAAACTAATCGTTCTCTTTCTTATAGATTATACTTATTAGAGATGAGTAGATTTTAAACATTCGAAAACATATTGTATAAAATTAGATGTTCCGTATTACTAACCGTTCTCTTTTCAAACACTACCGTCACGGCTGTCATGCTAATAACTTGTCTATGCTAACGTGCCCAAACACTTCTTGCTTCTTTCAAACCGTGAAAATGTGGCTTATATGAGAAAATAAAACTAAAGCAAGAAGATGAAAAGCGAGATCCGAACTCACGGAGTCGTGGAATATCATATACGGGTTATGCGTGGAACTGGTTGTTAATTGTTGTATGTCATGCGCTGAGTTACGTGACATTTTTCTAAGTAGCTATTTGAAAATTTGTTTCACGTACGAAGTCAACGACCATCCATATTACATGCTCAATCTAATTCTCATACCTGAAATAATATCAAACCAAATTGTCCAATTAGTACTTTGACATACCATATATTATTGTTAAGAATAGTATTGATACACTATTAGCAAGTCAATAAATTTACACAATCAAGATCACAATACATGTTTCCACCGACATCAAGGTAAAAAAAAAAAAAAGAACTAAAAGAGAAATAAGTTGATTAAATGGAACTTGGTTTCTTGGTGGGGTGGATAAAGGTTTTTATATACCGTACTAAGAAGTTATTTGAAGTCCTACAAAACTCAATTTCTTTAATTAATTAATCAATTTAATATTTTAGTGTAATTGTAGTTTGGTAATGACTACTCTTCTATTTCTCATATGAAGTATACGTATAGTATTCTATACACTCCATTTGCTTGATAAAAAACAGAAATAAAACTTATTTTTTATCTTATTTATTTTCATTAATTTATTATTGAGTAGTATTTAAAACCCGGACTCTCTGTAATCGCTCGAAAAAAGCTTCCTTTATTAATATAGATAGATAGATACTAGATTTAATGCCCGTGCGATGCACGGGCCAAACTGTATATGTCGATATGTTGGACACACAATATAGCTAGTCAGATAAATCCAGTGTAGCCATTTTTATTTTCTAATTTGTTTTATTTTATAGTACGTATAATAGATAAAATATTATTTTGACAATTTTGTTGACCATTGGCCAGTTTTTTGATATTTTACTTGAACGTCTTTGGTGATTCATTGCTTATAATCATGTCGTACGTAAACTCTTTCACAAATAGAAACCAATTTCGAGAAGATGATAAAATTACAGTGTCGTGAAATAATTGTATCTCCTTTCCCTAATTAAATTAGTAATACCAAATATTTTGGAAATTTATAACGGTTCTATAAATATAAGTTAACTCATAATAAGATAAGTTGATGCTCCATGGAGAACAAAAATTCTATTTTTTTCTACTCTTTTACTTCTTTTTAACTTTTTAAGGAAAGATAAATTAAGGTTTTATATTTTGACTTTATCTCTAATGGTGTAAACTTTGACATACCGTCTTTATCTCATAAATAAATGAAAATAATAAATGTCACCTTCTCAATTTTAAATTTGTCTAATTAAACTTTGAAATTGCAAAGTTATGAAGTTTTATCTATTTAAGAATCTTATATCCAACTCAAATTTCCTAATTATAAGAAGTTTATAAATACTTCCAAGTTGAACTCTAAAAAAGTAGAGCATCGTCTCAAATAACAAACTACCATAAGTTATGTATAGTTATTAGGAAATTTAGCAAATAATTACCTTCTCTTTCCAAAGTATGACATGCAAGTCATCATATTATGTATAACATGCATGTCATCATGTAGCATTCTCATATGGAAGTTATAACTACGCGGCCTTCATTGAGCCTTCAACGTGAAGCATATGGAGTACAAATATTCAATAGTGTATATAACCTTCATTTGAGAATGCTACTCACTTACGAATAAATACGATATGAATAGAGTCGTTTAGGCCTCGATCAAAAACAATCTTGAGGGTGTTTGGTCCATCCTCAGGCACAACATTCATAGCCCAAACAGGTTTATCATTGAGAGCGGCCGCAAAGAAACCCATGTTAGCGTTCATGTCCATCAAGTTTCTCAGAGTATCGGGTCTGATTTTTGGTCCTAACATATTCCAGTAACCTTGAAGTCTTTTACGCCACATATCCTGCATATGCGCATAAGCAAATGCTATAACCACAAATCTTTATCCACAGTTATCGACATGAATGGAGAAGAAACTATGCATTCAATCATTAAGTTTAAATAAAAAATATTAGATAAGATGGGTACCGTGTCCTTTTCAAACATCTCTGGGGAGAGGCCGAGTTCAGCCAAATGAGGCGGTGGAGAGGATAGTCTATCCGGCCATGGAGCCAATCCACTTCCGCTTGCCCCATGATCATCTAATTCGATACAGAGTTGATAAGAACTTGAATTTCGAGTATAAAACTATAAACCATATAAATACCCTAACTTGTTAATCATACTATACTTCTTATTCACGGGCATGATAACAACTACCCTGTACAAAAGATCATAAGTCAATATAATTCAAAAAATATCTATAATAAATTAATAACAGTGTAGTTATGAGTTATGACTTACTCTTAATATCATCGGTATTATATTAAAATATACCTTGTAAAAAATTTTGTTGATGTTGCAATGAATCAATTCCTCATCTTCAAATAAATGACCTCCCTTTATTGTTTCCTGTAAAATTAAAATAGAAAGAGTAGAAAAATAGGTTTTATAATATAAAAGTATATTAGATGTAACGAAATTAACGTGATGTATGCAAAAATAAGATTAGGTTCATGCTTAATCTATGTGGATGGAGGGCAATCAATTAAATCAAAAGGTTAATTATGAGCAGTCCTATATTTGGTGCAAGGTTTATATACACAAAATATCTTGCGTGAAAGTGTTTGGATGGGATGTGAATATGTGATCTAAATGATAGTAGAAGTTGATTAGGTCTATACTTTCATATGACTGGTAACCAATTTTTCACATTGACGTGATATATTTTCTTTTCTAATATATAATCAATTTTATATCTTTTGTAATTATCTTTAAATATATTTTCACTTCAAAATTATTTTAGGTAGTTTACAAATGTTGGAGACTCTATAATCGCTCGAAAAAAGCTTCATTTAATAATATATATATATATATATATATATATATATATATATATATATATATATATATATAGAGCAAAGTTCTTCTAAGTCCCTTTTTTTTTTTGAGTCCATAAGTCCTTCCCACAACCCTTGGATCATGCATGGTGGAAGGTTGAGATTGAAAACAAAAAACACACTTAACACTAATGACTTCACTTCTCTCTCTAGTTTTAATAATACATTCACTAATTCATTATCATACACAATTAACACCATATTTTGTCTTATACTTCAAAGTTTATGAAAATTTTGTTAACATTTTTCCAGTTTCGATTTTTTTTCGTTTTTTTTTTTTTGAGACAAGTTTTTGTTTCGTTTTTTCGTTTTTTTTTTTTTCGAGACAAGTTTTCGACATTTTAGGATTTTACGAGTGTAATTCTAACGGCAAAAAGTGTAATTTTAATAAATATTTTCGAGAATTTAGCGTTTTACAAGTTTAACTTCAATCTTTTCCGAGTGATTTTAACGAATAATATTTTGAATTTTTGTCATTTTATCACAAGTTATTGTAATTTTAGCATTTTAATAGTGTTATTTTAACAACAAAAAGTGTTATTTTAGTCCATATAAGTGTAATTTCAGTCCAATGAATTTGTTATTTTAGTCCAGGAGAATGTAATTTTAGTCCAGAAAAGTGTAATTTTAGTCAAGAAAAGTATAATTTTGGTCCACGAGAATGTAATTTTAGTCCATTGAGAGTGTAACATTAGTCCATAAGTCCAATGAGAATATAACCAAGTCCATTGAGAGTGTAACATTAGTCCAATAGAAGTAAGGGTAATTCTAGCAGAAAAAGTGTAATTCTAACGAAAAAAAGTGTAATTCTAACGAAAAAAAGTGTAATTCTAGCAGAAAAAGTGTAATTCTAATGAAAAAAAGTGTAATTCTAGCAGAAAAAAGTGTAATTCTAACAGAAAAAAGTGTAATTCTAACGAAAAAAAGTGTAATTCTAAAGAAAAAAGTGTAATTGCAACGGTAAACACTTTTTTTCTGCAAGAATAACACTTTTTTCTTTAGAATTACACTTTTTTTCGTTAGAATTACACTTTTTTCTGTTAGAATTATATTTTTTTTCGTTAGAATTACACTTTTTTCTGCTAGAATTACACTTTTTTTCATTAGAAAAAAGTGTAATTATAACGAAAAAAAGTGTTATTCCAGCCGAAAAAAGTGTTATTCTAGCCGAAAAAGTGTTATTTTAATAAAAAAAAGTGTAATTTTAACAGAATAAAGTGTAATTCTAACGGAAAAAAGTGTAATTCTAACAACAAAAAGTGTAATTTTAATGAAGAAAAGTGTAATTTTAACAGAAAAAAGTGTAATTCTAACAACAAAAAGTATAATTTTAGGAGAAAGTGTAATTTTAGCCGAAAAATGTATAATTTTAAGCTAAAAAAGTGTAGTTCTAACAACAAAAGGTGTAATTTTAGCCAAAAAAAGTGTAATTTTAATGGAGGAAATGTAACTTTAATAGAAAAAATAAAGGAAAAAGTATAATTTTAATATAGAAAAATGTAATTTTAATAGATCTCATATCAACCACTATTCTCACAAAGTAAATCTGAAAAAAAATAAGATAACAACATAATTTTAAATACCAAATCTGAAAAAAAACCAACAATAACTCCGATTATTTTTTTACCAAAAAAAAAAGAGATAACAAGACGATTTAAAAAAAAAAAAATAACAAAAACCGCCTAAACCCACCACCACCTTACCCATGCAACAAACTCAAAAAAAAAAAATACGAGATCTGAAACATCAACCGCGAGACCAAATCTGACAAGGAAATAATCGAAAAAAATAAAAAAATAAAAAAAAAAAAAAAAAAAATAAAAAAAAAAGCCAAAAACGGTCGTTCAAGAGACCAACCACAACACTAAAACCAAAAACACAACACTAAAACCAAAAAATGGTCGTTCAAGAGACCAACCACAACACTAAAACCAAAAAAAGGCAAAAATGGTCGTTCAAGATCTTGTTTTCGAAAAAAATAAAATAAAAAAACAAGATGTAAATTTCAGATCTTGTTTTCGAAAAAAAAATAATTGCTCAAACAAGATCTGAAATTTCGAAAAATAAAAAGGAGAAGTAGAAGAGGAAAGCGGCAGGCGGAAGGAGAGGGTGGCGGCATGTGGTGGTGGTGGTGTTGTCGGGTAAATATGTGGTGGTGGCGGAAGGAGAGGGTTGCTGTCGTGGGTGTGGGCTGATGGGTGTGGGCTGGTGGGTTGTTGTCGGGTAAATATGTGGTGGTGGTGTTGGGTGAGGGCGAAGTATGTGGTGGCCGGGTGGGCTGTTGGTGAGGGTGGCAGTAGGAGTGGGTGGTAGTAGTTTCGGTGAGGGATGAGGGTGTGGGTTCGGTGAGGAGGTGAGGTGTTCGGTGGTGGGTGGTTTCGGTGAGGGATGAGGGTGTGGGTTCGGTGAGGAGGTGGGTGAGGGAATTTGGTGTCGGTTATGGTGGGGAAGGGATGTGGCTGTGGTGGGTGAATGGTGGTGGTGGCTGTCGGAGGTAGATGCGGAGGTGGGTTGGTGAGTGAGGAGAGGAGATTTTTGGGATTTTTTTTATTTGGTTTTTGTTTTTAGAGATTTGAGTTTTAGAGAGAGAGGTGAGGATTGAAATTGTGTGAGATGAGAGAGAAAGTGGTAAGTGGAAAAGTATATATGTTAGATTAGGGGTTAATTAGGATATGTTGTTAATTAATTAGTATAGTAGAGAGAGAGTGGTAAATTAGCTCATTAATCTCCTTTTTTTTTGCTTCAATCATAGCCCTCCATCTCCCCCATCCAATGGCTCTATAGAGAACTTATGGACTCAAATGTAAGACATGGACTTAGATGATCTTTACACTATATATATATATATATATATATATATATATATATATATATATATATATATATATATATATATATATATATATATATACTAGATGGAAGGCCCAGCCCATATTTCATTACAAAAAAAAACCAGTCACATCGTCTCTTTCCTCTTGTTTTAACTCAGCACACATAACTCCCATGTGCCATCTACCATTCCAATCCACCATCACCACGAATCGGTTGTCATCACCGCCGCCGTTAATCACCAGCGACAATTATTAGCTCATTTATTGATTGATACTGAACATTTATAGGTATTATGCTGCTGGTTTTGTATCTTTGATTATATAAGTTTGTTAATGTGATTCAAGCTGGAAGATTGACTTGTTTTGAAAGGGGATTAGGTTGGTGTAAGGGTTTATGGAAATATAGATCGCAAATGTTTCGTAATTAAGGTTTGAAATATGCAATTGATTTCGTTGTCGAAACTTAATTCAATTTGCCTTTACGAAGAGCTGTAATTAGCCAGGCTAAATCTAGGGAGAAGAGGAATTTGGTTGCTCATTCGTATTTTGAGACGGAAAATTTTACTCAGAGAAGTAGTTGTGTTAGAGAGCCACCGGAGAACATCCTAGACGTTGGCGCAACTCCGACGACACCATTGAGCATCACCAATCCCCCAACATATTCTGTTTCGTGAACCTCGGACCCACTGCTTCACCCTCAGACCACCATTGGCACCGCTCGAAGGTCACTACCACGCTGGCGCCACCAACAGCTACACGATTTTTATTACACGAAATCAATGTATGTACATAAAGCTTTGATGTATCTACCAACTATTTTAATGTATCTTGACATAGATACACAAAATTAGTTATTATGTACAACAAAATTAATCTGAGATACATCATCAATATATAAACTACATACACTAATTTTGTTCAACTCCAACGGTGATGAATCTGATAATGGTGATGGAGAAAGCAAAATCCCAACCATATAAACTAGATACACCAATGGCTCGACGCCACCTCAATTCGAGCCATCAATGATCGTCGTTGCCTCGATGGTCGGTAAAGGAGGAGGAGGCGGCAGTTGCGCATGGTTTGGTGGTGGAGCAGCGAAGTGAAAGGGACCGACACAATGTTACAAAACTAGCCGTAATTGGTGGCGTAATGCGCGAAAAAGGAAATAAATATGTAGGTCGATTAAATTGGTGGTCAACGTTGCCGGTGGAGTTGGTAATTACGGTGGTGTCGGCGGTGACGTCACTAGCAGTAGGATTTGGTGGGTGCTGACTGCTGAGTGGGGACGAGTGAGGAGAGATAATAGTGAAAGAAAAGAGTGGTAGGTCCCTGGGTTTGTTAGAGATATTGGGATTTGGGTTTAAAACACGGGATTACGGAAATAGAACGTAGGCTATTAATAATTAATTAATGATCGTTCTCACCGTTCTCACCGAATGATCGTTCTCACCGGATCTTGACTATATATATATGTATATATATATATGTATATATATGTATATATATATATATATGTATATATATATATATATATATATATATTTATATATATATTTATATATATATTGATGATTGATACCCACGACAACACCACCAACTTGACGCCACCGTGAACCACCCATACCTATAACCCAGTTATGCACCGGTCACCGGCAACAACACCACACACGACCGTCCAGACCTCGCCCTAGAAACCACCACACACGAACCCAACTTACATATAAACAAACACAGCCGACAATGCTACAAACACCAACCCAACGCCGCATTCGCCACTAGCAGCCACCACCGTTGTCTCCTCTGACCCACAGTGGCACCACCGACAACACCCAAGCCCGAGGTCCTAATCAGTCACGGTGGAGGTTCAAAACCCGTTAATAACGCGGTACAACCATATACATATACACACCACCACCCTTGGAAAATTCCCGCGAGAACCACCACCAATGGCCACCACCATCAGCTACCCATAACCACCACGAATCACCAGCTGTAACCCCTACCCAAGTCGTGGTCTAGTCAAGTCAGCAATACACTGTTTCATACAACCACACCCCATAACCCTTGCATAAATCCAGCCACACCGCCACACCGCCACCCTAACCACCACCAAGACCACCCAACACCAGCCCTGACCCACGACGCAACCACAACAACCATCCCAACACAAGCCCTGGTCAAGATAGGTCACGGTGGGGGTTTAAATCCTTAGTTAAACCCGGTATAACACAATCAACAACAATCTAAACAAGAGGTCAAACCTCCACCTCCCTTAGTCAACATCAGTTAAGTCGGTGATGGTGGAGTCTCATGGTGGGGGTAAAGGCACGGTTCAGTCAAGGTGGTCAACGATGTTAAATATTTAAAGTAATTGCGATATGAATTAGTTATGAGACGGTTTTATACGAACTTACCTTGAGACAAATAAATAATGATGAACTCCTCTTCTTTTCTCCCTTTTAATTCTCTCTCTCTCTCTCTCTCTTTCTCTCTGTCTCTCTCTCTCTCTCTCTCTCTCTCTCTCTCTCTCTCTCTTATGTGATATTGTGAGTTTTTATGTGGAATAAAGATTTATGGTTAGTTAGCCTTGCTTATATAGTAGTAAGATAAAGAAAATTAGAAAATTACTAGGAAATAGTCTATTATATATTATATATTATTATTATTATATTATTAGTCTTTATTATTGTATATTACTCATATGAAATCACTTCACGCCTAGCCAGTTTACACACCTCAATCCCGACTCATTTAATATTTACTTCCGTCTCACAACATAATCTTATAATTTAATAAATATAATTTATAAAACAAAATTCCCATTTTCACCGTTAACTAACAATTGACCAATTCCTAAAATACGGGGTATTACAGGCGGAGTATGGCTTGCCTCGGTCGTGGACTAGGATGATTTACAGTTGTTGTTATTGCAGTTATTATTCTTCTGTTGATAATCTTTTGCAGGAGTTTCTATTCATTGTTGGTTTTATTGTTAGTTATTCTACTCAACCATTGGTTAACGTGTGTTTGTTGTCCTGTCAAAATAAAATTGATGTCTACTTTAATTGATGACGTTCTGTAAGGAACATTTAATATTTCCGGTTAAATAGGGAGCAGATTAATTTACAGGTTAGATTTTAGTAGATTGCTGAGATACTTGGGCTTTGGGACGCGAGATGACTATCACCTGGAGTCTAGTTTCTCACATTTATCATTTAGTTACAATTGAACTTCATTTATTCTTTCCGCTGCGTTGTAATAAACAATTTACTCAGTTTTGATTTATTTGTAATAAGACAGTTTAAGACAGTTTATTGTATTTATTAAAGTACCTGTGGCATTGTTCGTGTTTTATACTTACTACCTCAGGCAACTTAGATGGTAACACCTTTATTTATTCGGGAATGTCTTGCTAAAGGCTCCTGAATAATTGGGGTATTATAAAGTGGTATCAGAACGAACGTTCATTCCTAAGGCCTAAAACAAATGAATCTAATGAACTTAGGAGGTGTCTAGTAAAATGAACCGGGTAGATACTTTTTAGGAGCCCCTTTAGCTCGATTAGTGAGACGTCTTTAATTCGGGTTATGGCCCTTCTAGTTTTGAACCGGTCAACTCGGGGAAGGTTCAGAGAGTGGGTTAGTTAGCGTGGATGCAATATCTTAAGGGTCAATATATGTATGTTCTGGGGTTATGAAATACTAACCTTGCTTGCAGGATATGAATCTTAAAAGTATGAAATTTTGAGGTGAATGTGTAAGGAGAGGCTTGATGCCGAAGGGGAGAAGAATTTTTTTGGCAATGGTGGCATTATTATTATTATTATTATTTTTTTTTTTTTAAAAAAAAACGCAAACTTTTATTAATCAATCAAAAGTTTATTATTAAGCAAACTTTTATTGTTATTATTATTATTATTATTATTATTATTATTATTATTATTATTATTATTATTATTATTATTATTATTATTATTATTATTATTATTATTATTATTATTATTATTATTATTATTATTATTATTATTATTATTATTATTATTATTATTATTATTATTATTATTATTATTATTATTATTATTATTGTTGTTGTTTTAGCAGGATTTTCCTGGAAGGAATCCGGCCTGATAATATATTAATCAGGGTATCTAGTTCGATATGTTTGGAATAATGTGAGTAAAACAATAAGGGAGGAATTAAGTACAAGGAACAATGTTTTTATTATCTTGATAAGCCGAGCACAATATTGTAAGTAAATCTGAATATTCAAGAGTAAAAAGAGATAAGGTGTAAAATCATTAAAAATATAATATGGATCCCCTTACAATTGCTTAGATTCTGCTATTTATAATTCTCTACCCCCTTCCCAACGTTACAATGAATAACGTTATAAATGAATAACGTCCTCCCCAAAGGTAGGAGTTGTTGCCGGATTAATAGGGCATGTCCCCTATTAATCCGCTTGACTTATTCTTATTTTAACGAACCTTGGGCTCTTTCTCTTCTTTCCGTCCAAATTCATAATTGATAGAGTCTTTTGGTTGGACTTGGTCTTCCTTGAATATAGGGCACGGTTATTTGACTTGTACAACTTTGTATTTCTTGTTTATCCGCTCAATCCAAGTCGCTTTAATAGTTTGCCAAGTGTTCTATACTCGACCATCAAGCTTCTCTTCTAGGATTTAGTAGCTCGCCTACCATAATATTCTTCAATGGCTAAATAACAGTTAGATTTGTCCGGTCTTCGCATTCTTCAATCGGCCTTGTAAGGTCAGCCAGGCTAACTGGGCTAACAATTGCCCCTTGACATTTTACCCGTCCGGATCGGCCAGGGGTGAAATGTCAATTTTTAAATTTGAATAATAAAGAGACTTACACTTAATCAATGACTCTTAGACTCCTAGTTACCGTTGAACACTATAACGGCTAGGTGATGTCATCGAGAGTTTTGCAATCCCTAGGGTTTTCACACCGTTATAGATTTTCTATAAATACGGTATTTAGGGCAAGATTATCTTTCACCAAATTTCCTCCACTTTCTTTGCTAAATATTCTTCTAAAATTCTTTTGAAATTCTTCCATACTTCTCATTAATCCTCGTTTCGTATTTTCTCAACAATTTCTATAATAAATCAAACACTTAAGAACATGGGAGCAAAGAAACGCCCTTCATCCAGAAAGTCATTGCTGCTGCGAGCCCGAACCTATAAACGTCCAGGAAGAAGAAGTGATGGAGATTGATCCTCTTGCTCGTCTTTGTGGCTTTTAAGTACCAGGATTCTGTTTTCACTGCCCTTCAATCTTTGGATCCTTACTTTCCTGAAGAGAACTTGTTGAAAACAAATTATGACAAGATACTAAGGGAGAAGAAAATAATTCCTGAATCGACTGAGGTATGGATTCTCGAGTCTTGTCCGATTAGGGCTAATCGGGTATCACCTGGTTGGTTTCGTATTTTCGAATGGGCATTCAAAGCGGCTGTAAGTTACCTTTTACTCCCTTAATGATTGACACCATCCGTGCTATGGAAGTGTCACCTTTTCAGATTATGCCGATGGTTTGGAAACTTGTTCATTCCATAGAAAATTTATGTGCTAAACACAATCTTGTGATTACTCTCAATGATATTAAGGCAGTATATCATTTTAAAAATCCTTCTGTTGGTCGTTTTAATTTGAGAATTAAGTCAAAGATGACTCCATTAATTACTAACCTGGATTCTGGAGACGACAAGAGTTGGGCAAAGACTTTCTGTTTATCCGGATCGAGACTCGGGATCGGGCTTTGATTACTCGAGATATCCTCCTTTGGAGAGTGGTAGGTTTCTGTACTTTTATTTTGTAGCTATATTGAATGAGAGTGAGGTACATAAGTCTTACCTGTAT
Organism: Silene latifolia; assembly: GCF_048544455.1. Classification (NCBI taxonomy): domain Eukaryota; kingdom Viridiplantae; phylum Streptophyta; class Magnoliopsida; order Caryophyllales; family Caryophyllaceae; genus Silene; species Silene latifolia. The sequence goes on along the minus strand of NC_133538.1, from coordinate 419,243,223 downwards.
ATTTTGTTTTCGTAATGTTTGTAGCTCCGATTGGAATCACGATCCTCTAGATGAAGAGGCTATTGCAAGGATAGATGCTTTCCTTGCCATTCCTGAGGAAGAGAGGACCTGGCCAGCTTGCTTGGGCAGGGAATTGTTGCCCCGGTATATGAAGACCAAGTTGACTGGGGTTAAAGTACCCAAAGGCAAGCCTAGTTCTCCGCTCTTTCGTACGTCTTTCGTATGCTTTTATGTGGTTGTTATCTTATTGTCGTTCTTTGCTTGATATTCACGTATATTTTTATATATTCAGTGTTTAGGTCTTCTCGCTAGGTCTGGCTAGCTTTTCTCGCAAAGGATTTGAAGGTGGGGTGGCTAGGATTCTTTGAACAGTCCAGAGTCATGAGGCTAGTGGGAGTGACAAAACGCTTGATATCCTGGTTTCGAGATTGACCTCTTCAAGATCTTCCGGGGTAACTTCACAGGAGATTGTCCAGGCTCGAGAAAAGAAAGAGGGAAGATGATATCTTGGCGAGAGGAGGAAGGAGAGAAACACCTATCCGCTCACCCACTCGGGAGTATAAGGCAAGTGCCTGCTAGGATTGATGACATGGATGATGCCCGGGCCCGGATAGATGAGTTTTTCGCAAAGATGAGCGACCAGCTATTGTCGCTAGTACCCTTGATTCGTCTACCAGGGTGGTTTCTATTCTGACTTCTCTTGTAACAAGGGTCACTTGAACTCGCTTCCCAGTGCTAGGGAGGTTAGTTGTAGAGGGATATTTTTAATTGTTTATGTGCTTTTTGTTTTACCTCGTATTTGGCTAATTGATTTTGTATGTATGCGGGGGTTGGATGTTGGTCAGCACGCTTGTCGCCTTAGGGACGCCTGAGGCCAAGGTTACTAATTTGGAGGAAAAGCTTGATAGGCTAAACCGTGACTCGCACACATCCGGGGGTAATGAAGTGGTACTTCAATCTCGGTTGGGACACTAAGGAGGCGGTCGATCTCGCCGTGGTTTTGTGAGGTGGTGCGAAGAATGCCGAGAAGGTGTCGGGCAAGAGTTGGAAGCCGAGAAGCAGGCAATGCGGGATCGATTAAAGAAAAACGAGGAGCTTGCTCTTGAAAAGGAGTTGGTGGAGGCGCGGTTGGTCGATGCTATGAGAGATCGAGAATCCGACCAAGGCTAATCGGAATCCGGACCAGGATGAGATGGCTTTGACGCTCAATATCCCGATTTGGCCAAGTATGGGTCAAGAAGAAGAAGTGGATTCTCCTCCTTCCAAGGCAAAGTCGGTGATCGGAAATGGTGGATGGTTGTGAGTCGGTTCATCGGCTCAAAAGTAACTTAGTATTTGGCTTTTGGGTTTTGGTCTATCCAGGGGGAATGTCCTTGGAATGAATATTTAGAGTATATTTCTCAAATTTTTTGGCTCATCCAGGGGGGATGTCCCTGGAATGGATGGTTATTAGGTAGGACCAATTATTTTGGGTGAATAAATATTTGGTCTTTGTTTTGTTTCTTTTTGTGTTTTGACAAGGTATTTTTGTGATGTTGGACGTGTACTGGATCTGGCCGGTTATTCGACTGGATCGGGCCGATTTTATTGGATCAAGCCGCCAGGCCGGATCTCGCCGATTCAATGTGTTATGGGTGGGGTTGTTGCCTGTCTGGAGGGCTTATGTCCCTTGCCTGTCTGGAGGGCTTATGACCCATTTATGTCATCTGATCTAGGAATAGATTTTCCAGGTTTGTATGTTATGTTGAGCTCAATATTTAAAGGTTCTGTTTTGCAATGAATTTTGGATATCAGTTGAATATTTGGTGGGGTGGCCCCAATCTTTAAGATTTGTTTTAAATAAGATGCAATATGTAAAACAAGTGTTGAAGATTTCACTAAGTAAATATGAGAACATAGATAAGTACTTGGGCACGTAATTTGAAGAAATCATATATGGCATTTATTCATATAACTGCAAGTATCATACATGTAGTTTTCAGGCAAGAAGTGTTTAAAGTAAAAAGTTATACCTGGGTTGTGCGATATATTCTATATGTGAAATAATTTTAAATGTGTAATATTCCAGGCTCTTGGGATCATTTCGCCGTCCTGTGGTCTGCAATCTATAAGCTCCTGGCCTACTATTGAATCAATCGATAGGGGCCTTCCGTGTTGGGGCCAATTTGCCAAAGATTCTTTTCTTTTGTGTTTTGGAATACTTTCCGAGAACAAGATCTCCTACCCTGAATACCCTGGCTTTTGACAGTTTTGTTGTAGCTTCTTGCAACTCTTTTTGGTATGTTGCTAATCGATGCTTTTGCATCTCTTAGCTCTTTGTTAAGTCCAGGCTATCCTCCATTAGAGGTATATTGTTTGTTGTTGTGTTCAGGCTACATCTGGCTGATGGAATGTCCACTTCAGCTGGGATTACTGCTTCACATCCATAGACCAAGGAGTAGGGGGTTTGGCCTGTGGATGTTTTTGGCGTGGTTCTATCAGCCCAAAGGACCAGGGGGAGTTCTTCACCCGTCTGTCCCTTTCCTTTTTCCAGCTTTTTCTTTATGCGGTGATTACCACCTTATTCTTTGGATTTCGCTTGACCGTTGGCTTTTGGATATCCTGGTGTGGATGTTACCAGATTGATGTTCCATTGAGCACGAGTAAGGGTCTTTGTTCTTTTTCCCACAAATTGTGTGCCATTATCACATACTATTTCAGAGGGGATGCCATATCTACATATGATGTTGTGTTTAATGAATGCTATGACGTCCTTCTCCTTAACTTGCCTGTATGATTCAGCTTCTATCCATTTGGAGAAGTAATCAGTCATTGCTAACATGAAAACCTTTTGTCCGGGTGCTTGAGGTAGTTTTCCTACTATATCCATGCCCCACTTCATGAATGGCCATGGTGCGGATATGGAATGTAGTTCCTCGATGGTGGTGGATATATGGTCCGTGAATCGACAAGCTTTGCATTTAGAGCTAAAATCCAGGCAATCGGCTCTCAAGGTAGGCCAATAATAACCGGTTCTGAGTACTTTGCTTGCCAGGCTTCTTCCACCTTTGTGATTTCCACAAGATCCTTCATGGATTTTGATAATATCCGCTCGCCTTCCGTGGTTCCAGGCATCCGAGGTAGGGCCCCACTGCGATTTCTTAAAAAGCACGTTGTCAATAATAGTATATGAAGCGCTTTTATTTTTAGTGCTCTGGCATCTTGCTTATTTAAGGGAAGGATTCCTGTTGTAGCTAAAATCATAGTAGGGTTTTGTCCAAGAATTAGCAATGTAGATTGAAAACTCTCATCTTGTTTATTTATTGCAGTTCTAATAAATGCACGATGGGTATTTTGTCGAAGTCAAGAGGACTAAAGTTGGATCCTAGGCCGGCTAAAGCATCGGCCTGGGTATTTAAATCCTCGGGAATTTGGTCAATATTGAAATCTTTAAATTTTGATTTTAGCATTTGAACAACATCTAGATAAAGCATCATTTTGGGGTCTTTTTTAAAGATATATCCCATTTACTTGGTTGGAGATGAGGAGGGAATCAAGACGTACCTTTAGGTTTTGCACACCTGTGTCAATACATACCTTTAATCCGGCTTATCGGGCTTCATATTCTCGCCTCATTGTTGGTGGCCTCAAACGCACAACTTATAGCCTGTACTATCTTATCCCCCTGTGGCGATTTTAGTACTACTCCTAGGCCTGTGCCCCTCGTATTGGTCGCTCCATCGACAAATAGGGTCCATTCTAGGTCTTTTTGGTCGCTGGTCAGTTTATTCACTTCTTTTATTAGGTCGGGTTCTAGGGTCGGACTAAAATCGCCCACAAAGTCTCGCTAGTGCTTGTGACTTAATTCTTTGTCCTTGGTTCAAATGTTATATTGTATGTGCTTAATGGATCGACCATTTGCACATTCGTCCAGGACAATTCTGGTTTCCTAAGTACTGATTTGATAGGAAGATTGGTTCGACTATTATAGGGTGACTTTCAAAATATGGTCTTAATTTTGTGCAACTCATAATTAAAGCTAAAACATATTTTTCTAGTAGGCATACCCGATCTCGCATCCAAAGTAGACTTTTACTTACATAATAGATGTGGTGTTGTTGTCCGTCTCGCTTCTTTGACCAGGATCGCACCGACAATGATTCTGTGGATCGATGTATCTTTGTCGGGGTTCATCTTTGACTGGTTTTGCCAGCAAGGGGGGAGAGGATAGATATATTTTCAGGTCTTCAAAGGCAGCCTGATGATCAGGTGTCCATTGAAAGTCCTTGATCAGCCTGACGATTTGCATCTTTCTGATGATCTTGAAATGAATCTGTTCAGGGCTGCTATTCTTCCAGTCCTCTTGTCTTTGACTGTCTTTGGTGGTTCTAGCTCCATGATGGCTTTGATCTGTTCAGGGCTGGCTTCTATTCCTCTTTTTGTCACCATGTAGCCCAGAATTTGCTCTTTGAGACTCCGAAGTGGCATTTTTGTGGGTTGAGCTTCATATTGAATTTTTCCAGTATTTGAAAGGCTACTTCCAGGTCTTTGACGTGGTCTTCTGCCTTTTTTGATTTGACTACCATGTCATCTATGTAGACTTCCATGGTGTCTCCTATCTGATCTTTGAACATCATGTTGACTAGCCTTTGGTAGGTTGCACCTGCATTTTTTAATCCAAAGGGCATAGCAGTATAACAATATATACCTCTTTCAGTGATGAAAGCTGTGCTTTCCTGGTCTGCTGGATGCATTTTTATCTGATTGAATCCGCTGGAGGCATCCATGAATGTCAACATTTCGTGGCCTGCAGTGGCATCTACCATTGCATCGATGTGTGGTAGGGGAAATGGATCTTTTGGGCAGGCTTTGTTTAAGTCAGTATAATCTACGCAGACTCTCCATTTGCCATTTTTCTTTTGGACGACTACCACGTTTGCAAGCCAGTCAGGGTACATTACTTCCCTGATCATTCCCATGTCCAGTAGCTTGTCAACTTCTTGGTTGATAATTTCGTGCCTTTCTGCAGCAAATTTTCTTCTCTTTTGCTGTACAGGCTTAAAGGATTTGTCAATGTTCAACTTATGAGTAATAACATCAGCATCTATACCAGTCATATCAAAATGTGACCAAGCAAAACAAGACATTTTAGTTTTGAGAAAGCGACCGATTGATCGGTCGATTGAGTCGGGTGCATCCGACCCTACAAGTACTTTCCTATCGGAATTCGGGTCTAATGTGACCTCTCCTGTTTCCATCTGTGTTTGTGCTATATATTCTTCCCTGACAGGGGACTTTAATTGCTATGCAAGGGACTTACCTGACTTTGAGGGTTTCAAAGCCTGAGTGTAACATTCTTGAGCCGTCCTTTGTTCTCCTCTGATGGTGGTTATCCCCCATTCTGTTGGAATTTTCACGCATTGATGGTATGTTGATGGGATTGCTTTGACATTGTGGATCCATGGTCTGCCCAGGATTACATTATACGAGGATAAGCAATCCATTACTCCAAATCTCTCATATGAAGCCACGCCTTCCACATAGGTTGGCGGTGATTTCTCCCAAGGTGTTCTTTGTTTCTCCACCGAATCCAACCAGACGCCTGGATTTCTTGATGATCTTCCTTCGTCTATCTTCATAGCTTTAAGGACGTCAAGCATCACCAGGTTGATTGAGCTTCCTCCATCTATCAGGATTCTTGACACCTTTCTTTGTGCCGATTTGCATGGTGATTACCGGTGTCATGGTGTAGATCTGATATTCCTTGCAGATCCGAGTCATCAAAGGTAATAGCAGGCAATGACTTGGGCCTAGGAGGAGGTTGGAGTCTGGACTCCCTGGATATTCTTTTAGCGGCTGAGCTGGTCAGTCCACAGATTTCTGATCCTCCATTTATGAATTTGACTTCATAGATGGGAGGAGGAGGAGGAGGGTCTCTGCTGCTTCCTGGGTCTCTTTTGTTTTGTCCTTCATCTTTGTTCTTTGGCTGCTGGATTATGTCTTTCAAATAGCCTTTCTTTAGAAGGTATGCCACCTGTTTCCGAGTGGATGCATTCTTTCGTGGTGTGTCCGATGTCCCGATGGAAGTCACACCATCTCGTTGGGTCTTTCTGGGGTTGTCGGATTTCTTTGGCCATCGGACCGTATCTCCCAGTTTTCCAGCGTTTGATCAATCCTGCAGTATTGATAGAGAAGTTATATTCAGGAATAGTTGGAAGGCTAGAAAGGTTACCTTTATGTTCTTGTGCCATATTGACTTCAGATCGTTCAGGCCTGGAATAGGGTGCTGATCTGGGATTGCCTCCTTTCTGGTAGGAGCTTTTCCTGTTAGTATGTCCATAGCCTTGCTTTCCTCCGGATGAGTTCGTTCTGAAGTTGAGGTCTTCTTCTAATCTGACATGCTCTAAGGCGATGGATTGAACAGTGGCAAAGGTTGGGCATGCTTTCTTGGTCAGATCTGCATAGATGTCACTGTCAAGCAAGACTCCTTGCCTGAATGCTTCTACTGCTGTTTCTTCATCACATCTGGGAATGGCCACCTTTTCTTTGACAAATCTGGCCAGGAATTCCTTGAGAGATTCTTCAGGAAGTTGCTTTATCCTGAACAGGTTGCTTGGTCTCTTGGCCATGTCTCTGCTACTTGCGAATTGTTGATTGAAGGCATTGATCAATTCTGCGAAATTCTTGATACCTCCATTTGGGAGATTGATGAACCATTGTAATGCTGCCCGGTCGTGGTGGTTGTGCCAAAGCCTTTGCACATGCAGACTTGCCTGAGTTCACTGGGTATTGAGGCAGCCAACATTTTTTGTTTGAATATGGCAACATGATTTTGTGAATCAGAAGTTCCGTCATAAGTTCTCATGGACGGAACAGTAAATTTCTTGGGGAGATCAATCTTTGCAATTTCATCTGCAAAGGGTGAATCTGCAAAGCTGTCGACTTCTACTTCAGCCACAGGGTCTGGCACTCCGGGTATATTTTCTATTTTGTTGTGAAGTTTTTGGATTTCCTGAAGCATAGCCATCATTATTTGCTTGATTTTTTTTGTCTCATCATTGGGAATGGTTGGAGTCTTAGGATAATGTATCCTTCTCCGGGGTTCCAAAATTAGAGAAGTCTATGTTTTTGATAATGGATGAGAATGGGGTTCCTGGTTCGAATCTGGTCTTGGAGCCCGAAGCCTGATTTTCCAATTTCTTTTTCAGGCTAGACTCAGATTCCTTCAGCCTATTGATTTCTGCTTCAGCCTGAGCTGCCTTCTCTTGGATTGTTTCCAATTCTTTGATCTTGGCTAGGGCAGCCGCTAATTGTTGTTCTGCGGTGAGTTCTACCATTTTTGTGTGTGAATATTAAATGAAAGATGATAAGGAGAATTTTATTGGTTGAAGAACTAGATGCCCCACGGTGGGCGCCAATTGTTTTAGCAGGATTTTCCTGGAAGGAATCCGGCCTGATAATATATTAATCAGGGTATCTAGTTCGATATGTTTGGAATAATGTGAGTAAAACAATAAGGGAGGAATTAAGTACAAGGAACAATGTTTTTATTATCTTGATAAGCCGAGCACAATATTGTAAGTAAATCTGAATATTCAAGAGTAAAAAGAGATAAGGTGTAAAATCATTAAAAATATAATATGGATCCCCTTACAATTGCTTAGATTCTGCTATTTATAATTCTCTACCCCCTTCCCAACGTTACAATGAATAACGTTATAAATGAATAACGTCCTCCCCAAAGGTAGGAGTTGTTGCCGGATTAATAGGGCATGTCCCCTATTAATCCGCTTGACTTATTCTTATTTTAACGAACCTTGGGCTCTTTCTCTTCTTTCCGTCCAAATTCATAATTGATAGAGTCTTTTGGTTGGACTTGGTCTTCCTTGAATATAGGGCACGGTTATTTGACTTGTACAACTTTGTATTTCTTGTTTATCCGCTCAATCCAGTCGCTTTAATAGTTTGCCAAGTTGTTCTATACTGACCATCAAGCTTCTCTTCTAGGATTTAGTAGCCTGCCTACCATAATATTCTTCAACAGCTAAATAACAGTTAGATTTGTCCGGTCTTCGCATTCTTCAATCAGCCTTGTAAGGTCAGGCCAGGCTAATCTGGGCCTAACAATTATTATTATTATTATTATTATTATTATTATTATTATTATTATTATTACTATTACTATTACTATTACTATTATTACTATTATTATTATTATTATTATTATTATTATTATTATTACTATTACTATTATTATTACTATTATTATTATTATTACTATTATTACTATTATTATTATTATTATTATTATTTGTGGACATGTGCCCACGGGGGTCGCTCGGGTAGAAAACGAGCAAGCTTTGCATTTGTGGAGTCGCCACCAATTTATTGTGGAAAATTGGAAACCGTTCGAATACCTCATGCCATGTCAAGACACAAAGTAGTGACATGAACACCAAGAACTTGTTACCCTTAGCATTCTATGTCTAGAATGACTCTCGTGGATGCCAATGAACACGGATGTTCACAGAGATCTGGAGTAAGGGAGGAGGGTACGTATTAGGAAGCTCTTTAATTGAACACCTAATCCCGCCCACCTCGATAGCGGCCTCTACTAATGATTAGGGAAAATTGTCTATACTTGATATGTTGAAGGTTATATGCATGCAATGCAACATCCATTAGATTAATCCTAGAATGTGAGAATTAACTAAGTCGGTTAACAATTAATTTAGCACTCATTAGGTCGAAACATGATTTAGAATTAATTATATGTGAGAGCAAGTAAATAATCATACAATACGATAAATAAATAAATGCAATAATTAAAATTACAATACTTACAATTGATTAATTGATTTACGTCGAAAATACATATAAAACGGATGGTTTGAGAAAAGAAAAAGAAAACAAATTAACGAACAGATTATTAGTGATAATACGAATAATAGTTAACTAATACGTGATTAATAAACTAGGTTAAGGCAGAAACGGGAGTTCAGAGATAGAACTCAACCCGGAACAGGCACAGCAGTGGTGCATCCTTTGGAAGAGGCGCAACAAACGCTACATCTATTCCTGAGTTCAGTTCTGGCTGTGAAGCCGGAATTGCAAATTGTTAATATTCATTGGTGATTTAAGGATCGATTATTAATATTTGACTCGGATAGAAGTGATTTAACATATTATTTACATATGATTGGGTCATAAAAACAATAAAACATGAATAAAATTAAATTAGGACAAATCAATAAAAGGGTTAATTACGGGATTAATGATACAAATTAACAAACTAGTTAGATTAATTAGGTTATTAATGCTAAACTATTGATGGCAATGATAATAAACAGATGAAAATATACCAATGATGAATTCCAGAGACTCAATATTTATGAATCGAACCTCTAAAAACCCGAATTGATTTTAATGACGAAAACCCGCAAATATGAATTATAAGGGATTTAAGTCGGGATTTAAAAGATGAATTAATTAATAACGAATTACATGTTAAAGATATTATACTAGAATTATCGTGTCAATGAAACATGAACAAACAAAGACAAAACAAAACAAACAGACGAACAAAAGACGAAGGAAGAAGAAAGGAAGGAGGAACTGCGGCAACCTCAGGAAGAGGCGCAGCAGTTACTGCGTCCTTTCTCGACGTTTGTCTCCTGTTAAACCGTAAAAAAGTTTAAAACAAGGTTTTATTAATCGGTTTTAAATGTGTTTTCGACGTAAACCTTACAATAATGATTACAAAAATAAAGTACAATAATAAAATAAGGGATTCACACCCTCAGACTTACATGTTTGACGAAACGAGATTGACTAAGTTAACGTTTAGTGATGCTCGACTCGATTGTACGACGAAAGTGCCCTCTAAGAGGAAAATAAACATAGTTGATTAAGTTGATTGATGTGGAGTTGGTCAAATTGGTCGGTCATGCAAAACGAGACTGGTACTCAGAAGGATTCGAGCTTACGTGGTCGAAAGTTCAAGCACGTAGACACCAAAAACCAAGAGCGTGGTATTAGAATGCAAAGGGAGAAGAGAAGGGCGGACACTCGCATGAGAAATATGAGGAACGAAGGCTCCTATTTATACTTATCACACGAAGGAATTATGATTTCGGAGAAACTTTGGAAGTGAATCACGAAAAAATTTTAAAATACGCAGAAAGGAACTGGGGAAGAGGCGCAGCAGCCACTGCGTCTCTTAGAAGAGGCGCAGCAGCCACTGCGTCTCTTAGAAGAGGCGCAGCACCTGCTGCGTCCTTTCCCAAGTGGTTTCCTCCTGTAGAAGAAAGATTTCCGCGTTTCTATTATGGAATTGCGGTTTGATCTCAATTTTCTTAATATTTTATATAATATTTCCGTGATATAATTTACCAAAGAGATTAAAAGATTGAAAATATGGAATAGAAACATCCGGAACATTCCAGAATATTCTGACTCGGCATTTTAAACGGTTATTAGAAAATGAAGACGGTTTTTGACCCGGACTCCAAATGTACTCTAATTACTGTCAAAACGACCGTATCGGCGCGTAGATGACGACTATGAGGTAGACACAAGTATTTGAGCTATCACTTGACGATAAACTTACAAACTGTCATAAATCGTTCCGTGTACCAATCATGCGGCCCAATCATCACCGGGTGGCTTGCGGAAGGTGCAAAAATGAGGTATCTATAGAGCCCCCACTTTGACTGAGGCTTGGACAAGGCGAACGTCAAAGTATAGCCATCAGGTCAATCGAAGATTACAACCTGACGACTATGGCGACGCGAGGCGGCTCAAGGGGTCTAAGCCAAGGATCTGTCGTCGGGAACATTTTAGAGTCTGTCGACTATCGGGGAGTGTCGTTTAAAGTCCATTAGACTACGTAAGGAGGCTCGCCAGCCATAAGAAGAGACATACCTGAGATTCCTTGAGACTCCAAGGGAAGGCAAAATGTGATATTGAAGAGGCAGCAGGACGTCGGCAGGAACTACTGGGGAAATATGCTCGGGTCGGTTTTCAAACAAACTTCGGAAAAACTTGAGGTTGATGTTGATCTCTACGTGTTGAGAGGGACGACTGTCTGTCCGAAACTCTCACTGGGGGAACATAATCGGGACTGATCTCCACGTCTTGAGAGGGACAATTGTCTGTCCAGAACTCTCGCTGGGGGAACAGAATAGAGGTGTGTCGAAACACCTGTCAGAGGGTACTCGCTCGTTGTGGCAAGCGAGGTCTTGATAGCGTACCGCGACAGTTCGCAGTTGGCTTGAAAATGCGGGTCCGGGCGAAGAATAAACATCAAATGGACCAAATATATGATATATGGTACTGAGGAAGAGCCGCACCAAAGATGGCCCCACGAATAACGAACTTATAACGAATCTTCGAAAATTAATTTGGAGGGAAACTGAGAAAGAGGCGTAGCAAGAGCTGCGTCTTTTCCTGGATGTGTCTTTGTCTGGGTGAAAACCAGATAAAAGTCCTGTTTTATTCATAATTTCAAAACATATATCCTCATAATACTCTCTCAAATTCCAACCATTTCTCGCCAAAATTTGATCAAAAGCTTGCATTTGCCATGACCAATCGAGGTATGTGTAATATCTTTGCATTAATCTTCTGCATTCGAACAATTTGGATCGACAAATTAGGGTTTCCAACCCTACAAATTTCGAAAATTTGGGGCTTTTCCCCCAAACAATTTTGCCTTGCAAAATTAACTTGGTAGATGGATAATTGGCAATATAAGGATCATAACCATGTCTTCATTTTAAATTTTCATTAAGTTTTGAGCATTTGAGTGAAATTAAGACGGTCTCACAGCTGAACCGTAAATTGCTTCAAAAATAGCCTTCGGATTGCCCATTTGTGATGAAACTTGATATTTAGAATCCTTGCATGATAGGTAAACTTTCTACCATCTCGGATTTTCAATTTGTGACGGCTTTTTTAGGACACTTTTCTATGGCATAATCATCGTTATAATGAAATGCTGTAAAAATTCCGACTCGAACCCATGACTAGGCTTCAATTTAGACTTGAATTGACCCATATTACCACATGACCGGACGGGTTTGTGGGAAAACGGCCAAAGATGGCGAGAAAAGAGCGATTTTGGAGCTTTGAAAGCTCGAAAATCCCCTAATTAAGGCTGGTCGTCATTTGACGCGGCCTAAATTCACTTTACTCTTGCAGGTGATGAGGCTTCTACATTAGGGAGGGGTCCCATTGATGTGGATACTGTTCTTAACCCTTCTTGTACGCTCGAGGATGTTGGGGCTGGTGTCCTTAACAGTTAGTGCAAGGACTTATAAATCTCTAAAAGGATCAAAGGGCATACTTTTGGTATTATTATCAGTTGATCCACGTTTATCAATAACGATTGGCTTGCTAGATAAGTTTGACGTTATTGTCATACAGATGGCGGTGATCAACTGGTCCCTAAAAGTCACACCTATAGGATACGTTTGAGAGATGTGACAAGATGAAAATACAAATCATGTAGATGCCAAATTTGACTAACCGGTTAGTCGAGTTATTTGACTAATAATTAGTCAAAATGTGATGTTGAGATATTTTATTTAATACGGATTAAATAATAATGGCTAAGGCGGATTAAGCGATTAATTCAGTAAAATTAAATATAAGCGATTTATATTTGATTAATGTATATTGGATAAATTAATTATACGATATTGTCTTTGTCGGACACGTATTAATAATTCAACTAACCCGTATTATTAGTTGATGTCTTAATTTCCGATAACCGATGACAGTTTATAATGAAACCGCGTCATATACACTTAGCGAATTATGAACCGGACCACGAGTTAAAGTTAAGAGGAAGTGGAAGCCCACTTCCCCTTGATCCACTCGGTTTGGCCGAGATTAGGAGAACAAAAGAGAGCCTCTTCTCTTGCTTAACCTAATCATTCATTTGGAGAAAATAATTAGGGTTTTGAGAAAAGTGCCTCTCAAAATTCGGATCTCTCATCCAACGAAAACTCACAAATCAATCCTCTCTATATTGCAAGGCAATTAGAGGATTCCTTCTAGCACAAGGGCATTTCTCGGACCATCTTGGGTGCAACAATTAGGAGGAGATCTACTTTGATCTCTCATTGCCGAATTGCACTAGGACCGGAGGTTATTGCTTATTCTTAATCGTTTCATTATGTTTTTCGTTTATGACTATTAATCACGTATAAAATTTGCGTTATAATCCTTCAATTTATGGGTTTTATACGGATATTACCCCACAAGTGGTATCAGAGCGAGGCCACGTAAATTTTTCTATGTGATTTTCATCAAACGAAATGGATCGATTAATTTTTGTTGGAAAAAATTCCACACGGCTGAAAAAATTTTTTTTTTCCGGTTATTTTTTTTGCACGGCTGCATCTTTTTGAATTCCGTGCCATGTTTTTGTTTTTGTTGTCGATTTGATCTTTGCATATTATTTTGTAATCGATATTCATTGTAATGTGTTAAGATCTATCAATTGCTATTTCATTTCTATACGGATTAGGTGATATCGCAATTGGTTTTTATCAAATCGATAATTTTTGTATAAAAATTTTGATAGACCGTGTGGCTTTTGGTCTCGGCATAATTTTATGTGCCACGGCATGTTTTGCTTTGGGAACCGTGTCTAGTTTACACGGTTGCTTTGTTCTTTTGTTTTGTTTTCGATTTGTTCTTCACGAATTGTTGTTTTAAACGATAATTGCAACAATATGTGAAGATCATGTCAATTGTAATTTTGTTTTAATCCGGATTAGATTAAATTGCAATTGGGTTTTTACAAATCGTTTTGTTGTTTGATCTTTTGTTGATCTCGAAATGATTGAGCCGTTTTTCTTCCTATTGTTGCTCACGGTTTTAGCAACAATTCTAAAAAAAAAAAAAAAAAAAAAAAAAAATATTTCGGGTACTGTTCACGCCCAACAGTAGAAAAAAAAAATTTGTTTTGTTTTTTTTTTTTCGGCCTTTGTTGCATAAAACGTTTTTATGCTCTCGCTTGTTAGTGAAACGGTTCACCCACGTAAAATTAAGTTACTTTAAAACGATTTATTGTAACGGATTATCTCGGATTAAAATTCACTTGACTAAAGCGGTTTTGTCATGTAATTTTAATTATCTTTGGTGGTTTGGATAAAATTTTAACATAATTACGGAATTATGTCACGAATAAATTTAATTTAGTTGATGCATTTTATTTATCGTTATTGTTAATTGTTTTGAATGCTTTTAATTACGTATTTATTTATTTTTGCAAACGGTTGTAACTTAGTGTGGCCTTAGTAGAACGTGTTACCGTAATGATGGAACACGGTCTTGGTTGTATTTTGAGATCTCGTATCTCCATTTTTATTTATTTTAATTACAGTTTTTATTTAGAATGTAAATAGGTTTATATTTGTAAATTTTAAATTGTAATTTTTGAGAAGACCAAAGATGGAGACCGGATGCTCACTCCCGCTACATGGATCAAGATGGAACACCAAGACAAGCTTTTCGGGTCCAACGGTGGATTCCAAAGTTGTATTATGTTCTTTTTACTAGGATAGGCCACACTAGGAATTTTATTTACGTATCGCATTCATTTATTTATTATATCGTAACGATAATATGCATCATATTCCGCCTAAAAACCAAACCACCTAATTATTGCATGAAAATTGACACATATAGAGGTCACGAGTTAGTTTTCTTTGACATTCTCATGTCACACGATTTTTAAGCCATCACCCAAATTAATTCATTCACGCAGACGCTAGTTATTCGTTCACTTAATATGAATTATAATTTAGTTGATGGGATCTTCCTCGTATAAACAAAAATTGAGAACGGTCTTTATAGGTCAAACTCCAATGAGTCCCTTCTTCGTCGGTAGGCATAATATGACCCCTTCTACGTCGGGTAAGTTGGAACCGATTGACCTATTTTATCTCAACACTATGGTCACTCGTACGATCCTGTGACTATGGTGGACTATAGATAGGATTTACGGAAATCTATCGACCAAGAGTTCTTACGGAAGAATTAGCTAAACAGTTGGCTTATCAATTTACAGAAATTGAGTCTTGGGATCACTTGTATCATTCTTGAGGGAGATCAATTATGCAAGTGCGAGAGTCTACACGTTAAAATGAATTTTTAAATAGACTTAAATCACCTCGATGAGTTGCTTATTTCGTTTTTGTTTTTCTTTCTTTTTTTCAGTGTAGATCACGAACTTTTAAACTGCTAATAACAAATGGCTGGTTCTACTAACGACCCAATGCCAAGTGCCACATTGGACCGTGAGTCCTGGCTTCGGATCTTCATGAATCGGATGAATCGTCTACTCGGATCAAGAATGATGGATCAAACTTCGCGGATCGGGAGGCAAAGATTACGGAATCTTGCCGCAAAATGGTGACGGAAGCTCAAATATCTATTAGAGCCCATCCCGCAAACCCAGGTCCCACGGCTAGAGCTAATGAAATCGCCAAGTTTAACGATTTCTGTATAGAAGCGGGTGCGATTAAAAACGTACTCATTTTTGCAATGGAACCCAATTTGCAGAAACGCTTCATAGCCCATGGTGCAAACAAGATTTTCACCACGCTCACTAAGGAATTCTCGAAAGCACCGAGAATCGTGACCTATGAGCATACCACTCTCTTCTTTGATGCGAGACTCCAGAAGGGCCAACCGGTTAGCCCACACATTCTCAACATGATTGAGAATGTCGAGAAGTCGGAGACGTTTGATTGTAAGATCGGCGAGAACATTGTGATCGACCGCATGCTTCATTCACTCCACGATGGTTTTGCGCTCTTTAGAGCGAATTACTATATGAATGATTTGAAGAAAAGTCCCCATGAATCGCACTCCTTCTCGTACGCATGCACCGAGAAGGACATGAAGTTCAGTGGGAGCTTGAAACAGGATGTTCTCGTTGTGTCAAACAAGGGCAAGGGTAAGGGCAAAGTTCGGCCCGGGCCTAGCGGTAGGCAAACCGAAGTTTAAGAAGTCGGGTCCAGGTAAGAGTGGGCCTGGTGAGTCGAGCACCTCATCAGGCGCGACAAAGAGCAAGAATGAAAACATGGAATGCCATCATTGCCACAAGACTGGGCATTGGAGGCGTACATGTCCTGTTTATCATGAGGACTTAAAGGCAGGTCGTGTTAAACCTGTTGGTATGTCTTCTTCTTCTTCTACTTTTATTCATATGATTGAGATTAACCACGCAAGTTACGGAACTTGGGTACTTGATACTGGTTCTGGTTCTCATCTGTGTAATCATGTGCAGGGGCTCCGAAACATCGAACCCCTCGTAAAGGGTGAGGTGGACCTGCGTGTCGGGAATGGAGCACGAGTGGCTGCCGTCTCGAGGGGAACATACGTGATCCAACTTCCTAGCGGATTTGAGTTATTTTTATATAACCGCTATTATGTACCCAGTCTTTCTAAAAACATTATTTCGGTTTACGCACTTGACAAACTTGGTTTTTCATTTGTAATAGAGAATAATACTTGCATTTTCTCATTACACGATATGATTTATGGCAAGGCAGTCTCCATGAACGGAATTTATGTTTTAGATCAGACCACCGAAATATTACACGTAATGAATAAAAGGTTAAAGGTTGGTGACAAAGATCAAACGTATCTATGGCACTGCCGTATGGGACACATTAATGAGAAACGCGTAAAACAGCTCATCAAGAATGGAGCTATCTCGGCCTTTGATTTTCAATCATTTGGCACGTGTGAATCATGTCTCATCGGTAAGATGACTCGGATTTCCTTCAAAGGTGTTGGAATGCACGCTGCTGACCTATTAGGACTCATACACACGGATGTATGTGGACCTATGTCAATCACCGCACGAGAAGGCTATAGGTATTTCATCACTTTCACGGACGATTTAAGTAGATATGGCTATGTCTACTTAATGAAGCATAAAAGTGAATCCTTTGAAAAATTCAAAGAATACCGAGAATAGGTACTGAGAACCTATTGGGTAGAAAGATTAAAACACTACGTTCAGATCGTGGTGGCGAGTATCTTTCTCACGCGTTTGATCAACACCTTAAAGACTGTGGGAATGCCTTACAGTTAACTCCACCTGGAACACCTCAGTTGAATGGTGTGTCCGAACGGAGAAATCGAACACTACTTGATATGGTTCGATCCATGATGAGTCACACCGTGTTGCCTGACTCATTATGGGGTTATGCTCTTCTGTCATTTTGCTCTAATACTTAATCAAGTCCGTCTAAAGTGTTGACAAGACTCCATATGAACTATGGAAGGGAACGGTCCCTAACTTGTCCTTTATACGGGTTTGGGGCTGCGAGGCTTATGTCAAGTGGAGACACGAGGATAAGCTCGGCCCGCGATCGGTTAAGACGTACTTTATAGGTTATCCTAAAGGAACGCTTGGTCATTACTTTTATTCGCCAACCGAACAACGTGTTTTTGTTGCGGCTAGTACGACATTCTTAGAGAAGGAATTTCTCGAGAATGCAAAGAGTGATAGAACCTTCGACCTGTCGGAGATTCCAGAACCAAATATTGAGCAACCATTGGAGGAACCAATTCCTTCAATCCCGGCTGCGGTGAACATTCCTGAGGAACCTAGGAGGTCGGGAAGAGTCTCTATTCCTCCAGACAGATACATTGGTATGGTCGAGGAACATGACATAGATGACGTTCTACTCCTAACGAGTAGTGAACCCGCAACCTATAAAGGTGCCATGACTAGTTCCGACTCAAAGCTATGGCTTGAGGCCATGCAATCCGAGATGGACTCCATGTATGAGAACAACGTGTGGGATCTTGTTGACTTACCTGCTAAGGTTCGTCCCCTTCAATGCAAATGGCTTTACAAGATAAAGCATTCTGTGGAAGGTCAACAAGATATCTACAAAGCACGACTAGTTGCTAAAGGTTTCACCCAAGTGCCAGGTTTGCACTACGATGAAATTTTTGCACCCGTAGTCATGCTGCGTTCCATTCGGATTATCTTAGCGATCGCCGCTTTTCATGACTATGAAATTTGGCAAATGGATGTGAAAACCGCCTTCTTAAACGGCTTTTTGGAGGAAGAGTTGTACATGGTACAACCCGAAGGTTTCATCGATCCAGAACATCCTAAGAAAGTGTGCAAGCTTAAGCGTTCCATTTATGGACTTAAGCAAGCATCAAGGAGTTGGAATCATCGCTTCGACCAAGTGATAAAAGAAAATGGATTTACTCGATCCGTCGAGGAACCATGTCTATATATCAAGTCGAGTGGGAGCAAGATTGTCTTCCTAATATTGTATGTTGACGACATACTCCTGATTGGGAATGACATACCTCTCTTAACTTCGGTGAAAGTATGGTTGAAAAACCATTTCCGGATGAAAGATCTGGGAGAGGCACAAAGAATTCTAGGCATCCGTATCTATCGAGATAGATCACGACGGATGTTATCTCTCGTCAGAGTCTTACATAGACAAAGTCCTAGAGAGATTCAAAGATGACTAACTCCAAGAAGGGGTTTCTTCCTATGGCTCCAGGGGTGCATTTGAGCAAGTCTCGGGCACCAGAGACACCGGAAGAGAAAGAGCGCATGACACGGATTCCTTATGCCTCGGCTATAGGGTCAATCATGTATGCCATGATATGCACACGTCCGGACGTGGCATATGCATTGAGTATGACAAGTCGATTCCAACAGCATCCAGGTGAATCACATTGGATGGTGTCAAGAACATTCTTAAGTACCTACGGAGGACTAAAGATTGGGCATTGACTTATGGAGGCGATCAAAAGCTATGCGCAACCGCTTACGCAGATGCTAGCTTCCAAACGGATCGTGATGACTCGAAATCTCAGTCTGGATTCGTTTTTACTCTTAATGGCGCTGATCACCTGGAAGAGTTCCAAACAAACTGTTACAAAGCAGATTCTATGACCGAGTCCGAGTACTATGCCGCGTCCGAAGCTACAAAGGAAGCGATATGGATGCGTCAATTCTTACATGGACTATCTGTAGTGCCTAGTTCGAATGACCCGATCACCATCTATTGCGACAATAGAGGTGCCATCTTCCAAGCTAAGGAGCCAAAGTCTAGCAACAAGTCTAGACATGTACAACGGAAAGCTCATCTAATCCGAGATTACGTGGAGCAAAAGGAAGTAGTGATAGAAAAGATTGCTACTGAGGATAACATAGCAGATCCTCTCACTAAACCATTACGACAAGATAAGCATGAAGGGCACGTTAATTCCATGGGAATTAAACGTGTTCCTAAGTTGTAGTACTCTTTTATGGATTAGATTCATTCCCTTTTGTACTCTATACGACATCATCGTTTTGATATTTATATATTTTGTTTTTCATGTGGAATTGTACGACAATTTTTGAACACCACAAAGTGAACTGAACGAACATTATATTTTTCAGTCCTTAATTGCCCACATGAGCTGATAACTCTGGCAATTATTTTGTGACGTTGGTTGATGGTGGGTTCAACGAGCCATAAGTCAACCGGTTGGTCGACCAATCACGAGAGGCGATTTATACGGATATTTCGTAGGACACAATTGTGACATCGACGTGGAGTCCTAAATGTTTTATAACATTCGGTGCCCGGTCGTGGATAGGACCTCCATGGTGATCCTAAGAGTCGATTCTTTTGACTATCGACTGTCTCTTGAGACTAAGGCAGATTTTTGGTGACTTTGGTTTCTTTCTCACGGTCATCCGTAACAGGGGGCCAAGTAGATTTTTTCTGGGTCATTTCATGCTGCGCTTAGATCGGAAGGAGTTCGAGTTGAAGGAAATATTCAGCCTTTATCAGGTACTCGATATTTCTCAGGGCCACTCGAGGAGCTGTAACTGAAATGCATGGCCATGCTCGGATACGGATTCGTTTTATCAGTTAAGTTACTCTCTAGTCGGGGAAACCACTCTTGATCCAGATCGATTGTAAAATACGACCTTTGTGGATCCAGATCTGCAAATTGTTTTACATTGAGTGGGAGAAATTTTAAATGAATATGAGAATCGGTTATCGCACATACACTTGTACGGACAAGTGGGAGTTTGTTGAGCCGTGTCGTCCAGTTAGTGCGGATAACGTCATTGCACATACACTTGTACGGACAAGTGGGAGCTTGTTGGGCTGGTGTCCTTAACGATTAGTGCAAGGACTTATAAATCTCTAAAAGGATCAAAGGGCATACTTTTGGTATTATTATCAGTTGATCCACGTTTATCAATAACGATTGGCTTGCTAGATAAGTTTGACGTTATTGTCATACAGATGGCGGTGATGAACTGGTCCCTAAAAGTCACACCTATAGGATACGTTTGAGAGATGTGACAAAGATGAAAATACTGATCATGTAGATGCCAAATTTGATTAACCGAGTTAGTCTGAGTTATTTGACTAATAATTAGTCAAAATGTGATGTTGAGATATTTTATTTAATACGGATTAAATAATAATGGCTAAGGCGGATTAAGCAGTTAATTCGTAAAATTAAATATAAGCGATTTATATTTGATTAATGTATATTGGATAAATTAATTATACGATATTGTCTTTGTCGGACACGTATTAATAATTCAACTAACCCGTATTATTAGTTGATGTCTTAATTTCCGATAACCGATGATGATTTATAATGAAACGCGTCATATACACTTAGCGAATTATGAACCGGACCACGAGTTAAAGTTAAGAGGAAGTGGAAGCCCACTTCCCCTTGATCCACTCGGTTTGGCCGAGATTAGGAGAACAAAAGAGAGCCTCTTCTCTTGCTTAACCTAATCATTCATTTGGAGAAAATAATTAGGGTTTTGAGAAAAGTGCCTCTCAAAATTCGGATCTCTCATCCAACGAAAACTCACAAATCAATCCTCTCTATATTGCAAGGCAATTAGAGGATTTCTTCTAGCACAAGGGCATTTCTCGGACCATCTTGGGTGCAACAATTAGGAGGAGATCTACTTTGATCTCTCATTGCCGAATTGCACTAGGACCGGAGGTTATTGCTTATTCTTAATCGTTTCATTATGTTTTTCGTTTATGACTATTAATCACGTATAAAATTTGCGTTATAATCCTTCAATTTATGGGTTTTATACGGATATTACCCCACAGAGGAGGCGTTAAAGCAGGCTTTTACTACTATAATGGCAGCAGCGGAGGACGAGGTCGTTGAGGAGGAGGCTGTTGAGGAGGAGGAGGCCCCGAGGCAGGCCAACGCTGGACGAGGTGGTCATCAGCTGAGGGGAGTACCCGAGTGGGCTGAGTGTTGGGACAACAGACACCTCATATGGGCTGCGGAGGGTCACCTGTCCTACAGGACGGTGAAGAGCTTGGTAATTTGAACTCCTCACTCTTTCATTTATCTTCTTTTATTCTTATTTTGCTATCCCTTTTCTCTTTCATTCGAGTTAAAGATAGCTCTTCCTTCGAATCAAATTAGGAGGTCGGGCACATCAGGGCTTTCTCGGGCTATACGATGATGATGGAGTTTTACGGGAGGTTGTCGGCGGAGGAGCGGACCTTCATCGAGTGCGGAGCGTTTGGTGCCTTGGTACGAGCTTGGAGGGACATCAAGGGAAGGAAGATTCGTGCTAACCTTAGCCTGGTTTGAGCTTTCCTTGATCGATTTTAGGACACGACCTCTACCTTTCACATGCCTTTTGGCGAGGTTGGGGTCACGTTGGAGGATTACGGCATGATTTTTGGCTTGCCGTGCGGGACTGAGGCTGTGGTGTGGCCGGAAACAGCCATGAGGGTGGACTCGGCCGAGGCTAGGAGCTTGATTGGTTGGAACCTGATGCCGAAGGCTGCTGCGGTTCCCGGTTTGGTGCCGAGTTCCTACGTCCGGGATTTACTTCGCTGGGAAGAGACCAACGATGGTGGTGATCGATGGGAGAAAGATGGCTCCTCCTTCTTGCACTGCAGATCAGAGAGCTCGTTTGTGGCTCTGGTGGTTCTTGTCTTCGATCTACCTCGGAGACAAGGAAGAGGCTGTCGACGAAGCTTCTTCCCTTCCTTTCTGACTTGAGTGACCTAGGCTGTTGGGGCTGGGTCACTGCTAATTTTGCGGTCCTCATTCGCTATATGAGGGCCATGGTTCGTCCGGAGCTGATGGAGAAGGGGACTTCTCCTGCCACCGTTGGCCCTGGACTGTTGCTGGAGGTATGAACCTTTATTTCGTATCATGAAAGATCATTTCCTTTTCTTATCGAATCACGAAAGATCGTTATTGATTATCCTGTATTGCAGGCGTGGGTGTACTCCTACTTTCCGAGTCTCGCGCCCAAGAGGACGAAGCTAGTGGAGAGAGCCTATCCCATTGTGAGGGATTGGGTGATGTGTCGCACAAAGAGCCAACGTTCATTTCATGACGTCTGTCGACGGGACGTGAACGCTCTGCAGTTGGAGGGCGTGAGTACCTTCGACTCACCTTTCTTTGTTTGCTTCTTCATTGCTTTCTTTTAGAACTGATCATAAGAATGACCTCTTGTTTGCTTTTCATAGTGGATGCATAGGCCTTGGGTGGACTACACTGGCATCCCTCCTTTAGTGGCTGAGGTCCTTCGACCCAGGAGCTCGAGCCGGTTGCTGCTGAGGACGTCGATGGGTCCCGTGTGGTACTTAGGAGAGCGTTTGACTCGTCAGTGCTCTCGTGATGTCTTGACGGTCCCCATCGATCCTCCTCGGACGATGTTCAGGGAGCCTTCCGATGCTGAGAGGGAGGCAGACTTGGCAGACGTCAGTGGCGACGCCCTCCTTATTCCTGGTGAGGACTACTCGGCGTTCCTCTAGCGGAGGTTGGCGTACTGGCCAGTTGTGGTAAGTGCTTTATTATTCTTTCGATTGTCTTGAAAACATGATGAATGATCATCAATTAATGGAAACCATTTGAATTGTGCAGAATGTTGAGGTGGCAGGCATCGAGCCCCCAGTGTACCCCGAGACCCTCGAGTACACTTATGCGACGGGGATGACGACGATCTCCGAGCTTCGCGACTTTGACGTGGCGGTGAGAGATGCTAGCCTGGGCAAGTGACAGCATCTGATACGGAGGGTATGTTCCCCAACTTGTTTAATCTTTGTATAAGAACAAATTTGTTTAAACTTATCCAATCATTGAGAATCCTTGTTTATAGGAATGTAGGTTGCGCCATCCCGGTTCGTGGCTTTATGGAGGGTAGTCAACCGACTACGGGCTACTACCATCGAGGCACTTGCTGGCGGTCGAGGACGTCAGGTATGAACCTTCCGTTTACTTTATTTTTGAATTTTCCAACTTTCTTTATGCTTGAAATGATTGACATGAGCCAATTCTTGTCGTTTGCAGAGGGAGCGTGACTTGGAGTGAGAGCTAGCCCAGTCCCAAGAGGAGATGGCTCGCCTGCTGAGGGAGCTAGAGGTCCGCGACGCCGAGATCGCTGCTCTTGAGGCGAAAGTTACCGAGTTGGGTGGCGACTAGCAGTAGTTTGTTGCTTTTGTTGTTGGCTGTACTTCACACACTTTTGTACATTTTAGGGCCTTCATTTTGCACTTTATACACTTTGTTTCGGGCTCGAGCCCCCAGTTTGGTGTACATATTCCTTTTGGTTGTATATATGATGGCCCGAGTGCCTTTGCTGCTGGGTTGTATGTTTGTACCTGCAGATTAGCTTTGAACAGGTTTGGTAGATGACGGTTTATGCCGTCATGCTGCCGGAATTTACACAAAAATTGCACATAAAACACATATTTGTACATATGGCCTAAATTGGCGCAAGACAAAGACTCAAGAAAATGCAAAAAAATTATCGAAAATGACCGGACGTTAGGGAGGGTTACCCCCTAAAAAAATGAAAATAGAAATATATAAGTTTGAAATGAAACGGGAGTGAAATGATTCCCCAAAAAAGAAAAAATTAAAAGAAATGGCTAAGTTTGAAAATGAATTATTAAATTGGTGAAATGATTCCCAAAAAAAAGAAAAATAAAAAGAAACGGATAAGTGTGATGAAATAAATAATTAAATTGGTGAAATGATTCCCCAAAAAAAAAGAAAATTAAAAAGAAATGGATAAGTGTGCTGAAATGTCGAGAATGTCGATGTCGCCTCGAAATGCGTGCCCGTGGAATTAGAAAACTCAAAACATGGTAATTTGACGGAATTACTAAAAATAATAACCCGTATGAATAGGAAATTATGCCTTAAGGAATTAGGAAATATCCAACGCGAAAAATCACAGAAATACAGCTGAGGAAGAGGCGCATCAGGAGCTGCGTCCCTTTGAAGAGGCGCAGCAAGTGCTGCGTCCTTTCCCCAGTGTGTCCGTCCTGATAGATTTTAGGAAACAACTTTTAGTATAAATATAGACGTCGATGGAAGTTTTATTCACGTAATTCTTCCGTCTTTCTCCGTCTTATTACATAAAAACTCTCTATACATCATGAATACTTTAGAAATCCATCTCAAAGAATGGACAAACGAGTTCTCAAATGTGGAGAAACACGATATGGGTGCCTACAACTTTGGATTAATTTTGAGCTTGAAGCTAATTAAGGTTGTCAGACCATTTTTGGATGCTTGTCTTGAGTATTGGGACCCGAACTATCACGTATTTGCCTTTCCTGGAGGCGATATCTGCCCATTCCCTGAAGAAATTGCTGCAATTGGTGGTTGGGACCCAGAACATTTACCTGCTATACCCTCTACTTCTCAAGGGTATAAGAACAAATTCAGGGATTTGCTTGGATTGACAAGATCTGAGGTTGACCGTCTTGTGACCTCAAAAGGAGTCCGAATGCTGGATTTCATTGATCGATTCATAAATAGGGCAGATCCTACTATCTCCTATGTTGCGAGGCAGAGGGCATTCGGGTTTTGCCTATTGCATGTTTATGTCCTTCAAGGTCATGTTGATGAGGATATGAGAGGTGACCCTCGCTACTTGAGCCTAGTTGAGCAGATGGAGCTGCGCAGGAGCCCTACTTGCATATGTTTAGGAGAGATCCTGTTGGGGTTAGGTAACAGGAAAGCCAACCGCGACCTTCGTTATTTAGGAACTCCCATCATTTTGCAGGTAAAAGAACATAACTTTTTCTTCTCCACTTTTTTTTTCGTTTTTTTCTTCTTTTTTGTTTTTGTCTCATTTTTTTTGTCTTTGTTTTTTTTGTTGGATACTAATACCTACTTTGGTAGGTTTGGCTTATGGAGCGTCTTCGATTGATCGAGCCACCAGTTAATGTTCCTGCTTATCATGCTCGCTCAATTGAAATGAGGACCAGGCTTTACATGGTGGACTTTACTCGAGTCTGCAACTACTGGGAGAACAAGCTAAAGAGCGAGGATGGTCCCTTGATTAGATGGATCGTACCATGGTGGTATATATAGTCTGTTACTGGAGTATCATCCTTGGATCCTACCCGATCGGTGCGCATTCCTGGCTTGGAATTCATGATATGCATCTTCCCAGAGAGGCTGATGAGGCAGGTTGGATTGAAGCAGACGATTCCAAAGCTTGATACTGTTCCTCAGACTACCATGGTGCTTATTACTGAGAGCCAAAGAGAGTGGGCCATCAAATGGGCTCAAAGAAACATGTGGTTCCTGAACTCTTCTGTTAGTGCACTATGGGTATCCGATTCCTACTTGCAGTGGAGAAAAGCTACTACTCCTGAGGAGCGTGAGAGACTAAGGAAACGCGATCCTGTTGACTACAAGGTTCGTGATGTAGAGAAGGAGAAAGAGAAGCACTTGACCGAGGGAGAGGAAGAAGCCGGATTTCGAGTTGTTCATCCATCGAAGAAACCGAAGACTTCTCCTGTCGTCGAAAAGGTGGTTGATAAGAATGGCAAGGCTAGACCACGAGAGAGACCATTTCTGATTAGATCTGAAATAGCGCAGGAGCGCCCGGCTCGTGGTCGAGATAAGAAATATGAGAAGAATGACAAAGGCAAAGGGAAAATGGAAGAATAGCCTAAGTCTTAGTATTATTTTTTATTATTATTATTATTATTATTATTATTATTATTATTATTATTATTATTATTATTATTATTATTATTATTATTATTATTATTATTATTATTATTATTATTATTATTATTATTATTATTATTATTATTATTATTATTTGTGATAAGATGGCGGGGTTTTTAGAATACTAGCCTATTTATTTTAGCATTTATGTAGCGTATTATTATTATTATGGAAAGAAATGAAATAAAAAAGGCTAATTGGTTATGAAACCGTTGTGATTTTCTTTTATTATTCTTGTCGAATTCCAAATGCATATGCAAATGTCCCTCTATTTACATTTTAAAAAATAATGGGTTGTATTCTGTGAAGGATTGCCTACGTATTTATTTAAAAAATGAAATCAAACCCTTGCGCGTAGTTCAAGTAAATGTAAAAGAATAATTGCTCTAAGCAAGAGCTTATAATGAACTAGAAAATAAGCATGAGCTTTACTTACTCTTAAAGCACAATTCAGGTTATTTGATGATATGAGGATGACGATCTTTCAAAAGGTAAGAGCAAGGTGACATTAGCTTTATTTTAGCTGACTAGGGGCCGTTTATATTCCGTGCCACAGGAGCGACACGTGATGTTACGCGAGGCGCGTTTTGTTCCTATTCTAGGCATAGTAACGTTTCAGTTGGTCGAGGTTTGTTGGGTTTGCAAATTCATTCCCATCTAAGTCTATGATTCTAACTGCACCCCCTGGGAATATGGATTTGACCCGAAATGGTCCGGCCCAGTTAGGTTTAAACTTTCCTCGTGGATCGACGGGTAAAAGAGCTCTAACTGATTTGAGAACCAAGTCTCCTTCTTTGATGTTTCTTGGCTTAACCCTTTTGTTGAAGACTCGTTTGATACGTGCCTGATACGTTTGCACATTATGAAGTGCGTGCAATCTTCGTTCATCCAGGAGGATGAGTTTTTCATATCTATCCCTCTTCCAATCGGCTTCTGGGATTTGACTTTCGAGTAGAATTCGCAAGGATGGTATTTCGAGCTCGACTGGTTGCATGGCTTCTATGCTGTAGGTCAAATATAAAGGATTTGCCCCAGTGGACATCCTAACGGATGTGCTATATCCCCACAAGGCAAATGATATCTTACTTGGCCAATCTCGATAATTTTCAATCATTTTCTTGAGGATTGTGACAACGTTTTTGTTTGCTGCCTCTACTGCACCATTAGTTTGTGGTCTATACGGCGAGGAATGGTGATGTTTGATTTTGTACTTGGTTAGAAGTTGCTTAGTCTCAGCCTGGAAATGTGACCCATTGTCACTGATGATCTCATGTGGGAAACCGTATCGACAGATGATCTTGGTTGTATGAATTTTTCCACGTTCTTGGCCGTGAGACTAGTATAAGAAGCCGCTTCTACCCATTTGGTAAAATAGTCGATAGCCACCAAAATGAAACAGTGACCTCCTGTTCCGGCTGGTGTGATCTTTCCGATGATGTCGACTCCCCACGCAGAAAATGGCCAAGGAGATGTCATGGTGTAGAGTAATGAAGGAGGGACATGTTGCACATTCCCGAAGATTTGGCAGGTATGACAATGTCTGTTGTGCTTGATGCAATCGGATTCCATTGTGGACCAATAATACCCTAAACGCGTGATTTTCTTTGCCATCATTGGTCCACTCATGTGAGGGCCACATTCTCCATCATGGACTTCTTCCATCACTTTCCGTGCCTGTGAATGATCAAGGCAACGCAGGATTACACCAAGAGGCGTTCTTTTATATAATTCTCCTTGCACGAGGATATATTGGGAGGCTAGTAAGCGTATAGCACGTTGTCCCCTCTTGTCCATATCCGGTGGATAGTTGTCGTTTAGTTTGAAGTTCAGGATCGCTTGGAACCAAGGTTCCTATGGGTTTTCTTCTTCATCTGTGATTTGGTGCACATAAGCCTGTGCTGACCGTCGTTCGATGCATAAAGGCATTTTTACCATATCATCCGGCATATTAATCAAAGATGCAAGTTTTGCAAGAGCATCTGCAAATTGATTCTCTTCTCGAGGTAGGTGTAGGTACATTACTTGATCGAATAATTGGGCAACTTGGTCTATTCTGGCCTGATAAGGTGCTAGGCTTTCACTTCGAATTTTCCAAGATCACGTAATTTGGTTGATGATCAAAGATGAATCTCCATGTACCCGGAGATTTTTGATGCCTAACCCTGCTGCTGCTTGTAGTCCAATGAGGCAAGCTTTGTATTCTGCCGCATTTTTTGTCACCTCGAAGTCGATTTTGACAGAGAGTGGTGTATGCTCACCTTCAGGAGAAATGAGCAACACTTATATTCCAAATCCTCTTAAGTTTGACGCTCCATCAAAATAAAGGTCCCAGGAGTCTACATCTGTTTGGAGTATATCCTCATCCGGAAACGACCAGGTGTCTATTGCTTGTGCATCATTGATGGGATTTTCTGCGAAGAACTCGGCAACGGCGCGCCCTTTTATAACTTTCAGAAGTACATACTTGAGATCAAACTCTGAGAGCATCAAAGTCCATCTCGCTAGGCGTCCATTGAGAACAGGTTTTTCGAAGAGGTATTTGACTGGATCCATTTTGGAGTATATTTTGACGGATTAGCTAAGCATGTATTGGCGTAGCTTCTTCGTTGCCCACACAAGAGCGAGGCATGTCTTCTCGAGTGGTGTGTACTTGCACTCGTATTCCAAGAACTTCTTACTAAGTTAGTAGATAGATCTTTCTTATTTTCCCACAGTTTGGGCCAGCATGGCACCCATGGCTGTTTCAGTTACCGTGAGATATAAACCAAGAGGTTGATCTCGTTGGGGTGGCATGAGCACCGGTGGCTTGGCTAGTATCTCCTTGATTCGGTCGAATGCCTTTTGACAGTCATCATCCCACATGGTGTGATCCGTTTTCTTTAGCTTTTTGAAGATAGGTTCACAGATCATGGTGAGTTTCGATATGAATCGACTTATGTACTGCACCTTGCCTAAGAATCCTCTAACTTCCTTCTCTGTTTGAGGTTGCAGCATTTCGATTAGAGCTTTGATCTTGGAAGGGTCTATTTCTATACCTCCATGGCTAACAACATACACCAGGAGCTTGCCGGATGTTACTCCAAATGCACATTTCTGAGGAGTAAAGAGCTAAGGACATGAGGAAATGAGGTTCAACCATTGGTCAACGGTGTCTACCAAAGCATCTTGGCATGAACATAATATTGTGAGAACCCCTTTCCTTTTCATGGCTCGTACACTTGTTTTCTTGTTATCCTTACTTGCATTTTATAACATTGTTTCATGTTAGTGTAGTTCATATCATGTGAGAGCCATTTTGGACTCTCTTAGATGTTTGGAGTTTTTGAGTGAGTTTTTGAGTCTAGCCTTATCAAAGGACTCACACCTCGATCCCCTGGAGGTGACTATCCTTTTTGCTCCCACCAAAGAAAATCCAAAATTACAATCAATTTGTTTTTATTTTCTTTTTGCATGCATGGCCTTGTTGCCAAACTTCCTTATTTTTGCACTAGAAATAGTGTTGTGTTTGGTTTGGGGAAGTTTGAGCATAAGTAACCCGAATCAATTCAAATTGGCTCTCCAAACAATAGAGAGCATGCATCATTTTAGATTATATTAAATGCATCACTTGTATTATATAACATGTAGTTGAATTTACTTAGAACATGCATCCATGAATTCATTCATGCATTGCATTTGCATTTGCATTTCAATTCCCTTATTCAAAAAACACTAAAATATGTTCTTACTTTTCAAAAAAAAAATTGAAAATCCATAAACATGTTCTTTATTTTTCAATAAAACGTTATTTAAAAAAAAACAAAAATATATTATTTCTTTACACTTCCTATTCCTACTTGTACAATGAGGACAATGTCCAAAATAAGTGTGGGGATGGGAATTTACATTCAAAAACACATAAAAATTTGAAAAACCAAAAACACGTTCTTTACTTTAGTAGTATATACCTGTGTTTTTGTACTCTTCTCACATAGGTACTACACCTCATTCGAGGCATAAACATGGGAAGTAAAGACCGCTTGGTATGATCGTTCTAAACCCTTTTCCCTTCCATTTCTTTTTGCTTGATTTATATGAGGAGGATGGGATTATGTGCCAAGGAGGATGTGGTGAATTTTTGTATTGCAGTATTTGTGCCTATGTGTTGTTAGGAGTTTGCATTTGCTTGCATATCACACAGTTAGTTTCATCCATATAAGTTGTATATATGCTTAGTTTCATTCATGGCACGTTTATTGCTTTTTGATAAAAAAAAATTGAAAAAACTAAAAATTTGTCACACATTTGTAAAGTCTATATGATGTAGAGAGAGTCGTTGTTCACTCAATCAAACACATTTATAAATCCAACAAACAACTAGCAAGTGGTAAGTCGGAGTCTATCCATGGGACGTTGTGTTTTAGGTTCTAAGTCTATCTGCTCTAACAATGCAAGTGTCACAACTATTTGAGGTTTTGTAAATAACTAAACTAATCAGAACAATACAAACAAAAGAAGATGTAGACAGTTAAAGGGAAACACTAGGGTGTCATGGGTTCATCTAGGTGATCAAATTCTAGATCCGAATTTATGAGTTTTAGGCTTGGTCATAGTCATGGTATAGTAGGGCCGGAAATTTCGGTCCTGCGGCCCATAGGTTGAATCGGGTTAGCTTCTGACATGCACCCGGTCTTCCCACTAGCTTAGTGCATGGTCTAACAGTCCTCAAGGCTTTCGATCTTACGAGAATCGTTGAATGGGTAGAGATTAATGCAAGGGTTGACAAGTCAAGCAAGCATTTCATCAAACATAAGATGTGCGCTAGACTAAAACTTATAACAACAACAATAATCATAGCAAGAAGGATGAAAACAATAACAAACATGTAATCTAAACTAGACATAATGAAACAGACAAGAAATTAACAAACTTGAAGAAAGATGAATAAATTAAAGGGGGATTGAGAAGTAATACCAACTAATTGAACAATAAAAGAAAGGAAATCTTAAATATGGATGAAGACTTATCACTAATCTTCAATATAAACACAAGGAAATCCAAGAACAATGCTAGATCTAGAAATATTTAAAGAGTAATTAAGAAAAGATTACATTAATTGTTGAAAGATTAAGTCTAATCTACAAATAATTTAATCTAAGAGGCTTAACCTAATCTAAGAGAGCTTAATCTAATCTAAGGAGGTAGAAACCCTAGAATTATTACAAATGGGGTTTATATAGTAGATACAAGATTAGGTTAGAAAGGGCAAAATAGGAAGAATGCGGAAATGTCGAAATAACTAGTGTCGAGCTCGAGCTACAGGAGAACTCGAGCGGGTTAGATGCATCCCGGGCGAGTTGGTTCTGAACCCGAGCAGGTTCTAAGGATTAAAGTTGTTCCTGTCTGAGAACCCAGGCGGGATGAAATGATCTCGGGTGAGTGGGCAGCATCTTGAGCGAGATGAAATCATCTCGAGCGAGTTAAGCTACGAGTTGAGCCTTGTTCGTAAAATGGGCGCCATTTGCTCATCCGGACTCCGAATAGAATGATTCAAAATCCTAGACCACTTGATTTTTCGACTCCGTTCCATCTATTATAGTTTCAAAGCCAAACAAGATATTATTTATTTGGCTCCAACCGATTTCCTCTTGTAGTGGCTCCCTTTTTGTCATTGTTGAACCATAACTCGTGGGGCTTAGCATCCTAAACCATCCCAAATCTTGATTTATTGAACTAAAGGTCTTTGATCTTAACCTACTCTTCATGCTTGGTCATTAGTAGTGTCAATTAAGCTTTTAATTGCTCCATTTATGCACGATTTGCGCCTATTTTGCTTCCTTTCCTACAAATGGGCTGAAATCTCATAGAAATACAAATAGAAAACGAAAGACGCCGAAATGACCCTAATAAGTGAAAATAAGCATGGAAAAAGAGGCTCAAAATGGGGTTAAAAGTGCACTTATTGAACTGCTTCAAATATCCCCAAACCAAACCTTTACTTGTCCCGAGTAAAAAAGGTGCCTAAAACTAAGACCTTTATTTAAGCTATTCCTATTACATATCCGATGTGAGACAATTACCGGGTCTCACTCCGCCCCTTCAACTCACAACAAGACATCCATGAGGTAAAATGCCTTTTGAAAGGTAAGGTGGGGCTTGTCAAAATAGCGATGCATCCTACATTAAGCACATAAACAAATCAAAGAATGAATCTACAAAAGAATGACCACTTTCCTCATCAAAGTGGCGAAAATAACCTAAAAGGGAAACAATTCAAGGGTACAGACTGTTGGAGTAAGTGTCCCCGACAATAATGCGATAACATTGTAGATCATATTGAGATCACATGTTTAAATCTCATATTAAGAATACATGAGGGAAAGTTATACTTCTTTGTCAACTGGTCCACACATATCGGTAATGATTGGCTGACTAGAGTTTGACATTACTGTCGTACGACGGTGGTGACTAGTTGATCCCCTAAGGTCATACCTATAGGGTAATGCTCTTAATTGATTATTTAATTAATCATATGCCGATAATGGTTAATTAAATTCCTTAAAATTAACGAGTGATTTTGTGAATAAAATTACGTTTCTTATTGTAATTTGATTAAATAAGGTTCGGTCTAAGTAATCGAATTGTTTTATTGCTTAGATTAAATTATTGTTTATGAAACAATTAAAATATAGAATGAATTGCCTATTATAAATATAAGAAGTTGTGATTTATAATACTATGACCCATTTTAAGTAATTGTAATTGTGAATTACTAAGTTAATTTTGTATGTGATTTATTTCATTTATTTAATGATTTTTTAATTAGTTAAAAATGCATTATTTAAATTACATGCTCTAGTAACATGACCAATTGTCACACTATACAATTTTACATTGACAAATTTAAAATGGACCCTTATTATATGGGTGCCGTGTGACATAAGAGAGGAAGGGGTTTGTGTGCCTTAAAATATTTATGTTAGTGGGTAACATAATGATTGACCCTAAAAATACGTTTGCATGCCTACCACTCATTGAGAACAGAAACAACAAAAGTTGTTGGGCACTCTAACCCTACCAAAAACCGGTGCCCTCCCCCATGAGGCACTCGAGTAGTGTGCTCTTCTATTATTCATTCATTCTACAACACAAATAACATATGTGACATTTTTGAGAGTGTGTCAAAAATAACTCTATACTTTGTGAAAGAAAAAGAGAGAAAAAAATCTCACAAAACTCTTCCTCTTGACCGAAATATTCAAGAGCTATAATACAATTATTTTGTATCAATTTTAAGGTACTTTACATTAATACTAATCTAATATTAATTTAAACGATTAAGGGTATCATCTTGGTACAATCTTTAGGGAGAGATTCTATACTTGAATCTTGTTCATCCATAAGGAAAGCTCAAGAACTAAGTAAGGTAGGTGACCTTACTAGTGCCCAAATATCCGAAATATCAAATGTAAGGATCCGATTTTCTCCTTACTCTTGTATTTGTTTTGCATGCATAAGATCTTGAATTAATTTTATGACTAAATTAATTATTCACATATTCAATATGTAAAGTAATGAGATTAATGAATCTCAACAAGTGGTATCAGAGCACAAGGTTGTTGCATGCAAAATCGGGTTTGTTTTTCCGAGTTAATTAGTTAACAAATAAAATTTGTTATTTAGGATTTATGAAGATAAATCACGAAAAAAAAATTTACATGTTAAAAGTTTCTGGTCCTAAATGGATTTTAGGTCATATAGGATGATTTATGGATTTTATTGTTCATTATATATATTATTGGCATTAAAATGTGATTTTATATGAGAAAAATGTCAATTTTGGACGAAAAATAGTTAAACTTTGAATTTTTCAGTGATATTTGGATATTACTTCAGAAATATAATCTATTGGTTGCTTGTTAAATTTCGTGTAAAATAAAGTCATTTTGCATAAAATATGAATTTTATAAGTTAAAGTTGAATTTAAAAGAGTTATTAGGTTAATATGAGTTAAATTTCGAATCTGGTCATGAAAATTTAATATGTTGTCACATACATTTTTACTCAGTGTGTGTAAAAGTTTTGGATGGATTGAACTTCTTTCGCATGATTTATGAATTTTTGAGTAAAAGTTCAATAAATAGAGACTTAAATTAGCCTATAATGCTAAAACATATTTCATGACTTAAGAAAAACGTCCAATGTTGCTTATTTATCTCATTTTTCATATCTAAAAGTGAAAAGTTGATTAAATTATTTTTCTTATGTTTTACTGATTTTATTTGTCAAATTCGATAAACCGCAACGATGTTTTTCTCGAAAGATTTTCGAAATTTTTAACCTATGTTTTGAACATTATGAATGTCATGGAATTATTCCAGAATATTCAAGAGTTTAAATTTCAATTTTTGAAATTATTTGAAATTATTTTAATTTAATTTGGAGTTTTTATATATATATTTTGAGTCCAAATGAACAATATTAGAAATTCGAGTTGAATTATTGTCGAAATTTTTGTGAAGACTAAATTTTGAGTCTTAAAAGGTTAGGGTAATTAACTTGAACATAAATGTGATTTATGAAATGTTTCATGATATTAATAGTTAATCATTCGAATCCATAAAACCGAGAAAAATATACGATATTTGCTCTTTAAAGGCGATTTGGCATAAAATTAAGCATGTTCATACATATTTTAATGCTGCATTTTATTTATGATTGTCATATTTTTTATTTATATAATTTTTGAATTATGTAATTTTACTTAGTATGGCCTTAGTTTTTAATTGGTATTACCCGGAATGTATGGGAATATCGATTCGGTTGTAATTATTGTGATTTCTTATCACCGTTTTGTAATTTAAAAGATTTAATTTTTTTTTCAAATGTATAATAGGAAATTATGTAATTTTTAATTATTACATGTAATTCCGGAGATCCTTGAAGACGGTGCCATTAGGAAAGGAGTTCCGACAAGACCGTGTAGCCTTGGAATGCGTGCCAAGTGAAGTTCAAGGGACCAGTGGAGTTGGTTTCCTAATTTGTAATAGTTAATTGAATTTTCTTTTTAGGATTGCCATACTAGGATTTTATGTTTTATGTTTTGCATTTATTTATATGTTTGCATGCATCGCTAAATCGCCCTAACTAAACATGCATTTTATTTTATCGAGTCATCGACCGTGTCAATTATAATTATCGTAGTTCACCGCTTTAGTTCACTTAAAATGTGATAGATAATAAATTGACAAGACCTCTCACTAAATAATAATTGAGAATTAGCCTTACCAAATAGTAGAAACCATGAATCCCAATTTCATAAGGAAGTAGGCTCGGTTCACCGGGGTGCTAAACTTGTTACGTTGGGTAAGTGGGTAATAAAATGTTGCTACATTGAAATTTGGATTGAGCTCAACGGAAGTATTCGTGACCGTCGTCGCATGTGTTCCGGGCAAAAGATAAATATTAGAGTAATTTTATCGACCGAGAGTTCTAGAAGTAGAATCGATTAAAGAGTTAATCCACCGAGTTATATTGATAAGGGATGAATCGGCTCACCGTGCCTGAGTTAATATGAATTTGGATCTCGGGATCATTTATAATAGTTGGGTGAAGGTCACTATATAAATGTTTAAAACTTGTTTAAAATGTTTACAAGTATTATCAAAACAATAGATGTTTATTATTTCCTTCATTTTTATTTTGTAACTCCAAATTCAAACGCAACCACTAGCTCAAAAACTCTCACCAATGTTTCATGGCTCCGATCCTTCATGGATCGTTGTAAATTAGAAAAGAATGGGTCAAATTCCGCCGATTAGGACGCGCAACTTCGCTTGGCCGCGGAGGGTGACGACAAGCTTCGTTACCTTACCGAGGCCTCTCCCTCCGCACCTACCGCTAGGCAAGCCTATGAGACTTACCAAAAGGAGTCGGCCGCGATGAAAAATGTGTTGATCTTCTCTATGGAGGCCGAACTCCAAAGGAGTGCTATAAAGATTAGCACCGCCTATGAGATCTATACGAAGCTTGTGACCATGTTTTCACAATCTCCGAGGATCATTCAATATGAAGCGGCTTCCACATTCTTTGATTTCAACATCAAGGAGGGCAAAAAAGTTAGCCCTCATGTGCTCAAGTTGATGGAGCATGTTGAGACCTTGAAAATGCAAAAGGTAGAGATTCCCGAGGAACTCATCATTGATCGAATTCTTCATTCCTTGAACAAGGTTAAAGCATATGTGCAATTCAGGGTGAATTTTAATATGCAAAACTTGAAAGTATCCCTCGATGAATTGCACAAAATGCTTGTGCAAGCCGAGAGGGACATGGGGCTAAATGCAAACACCACCAAAGATGTGCTCAATATTAATCAAAAGAACAAAGGGAATTTCAAGAAAGGTGGTCATAAGGGAAAGAAGCAAACTCCCTACAAGAACAAAGGAAAGGCTTGTGAAGCTAGCTCCTCAAAGCCCAAGAAGGGTGCCCTTTCCGGGGACAAATGCCACTATTGTAATTGTGTTGGGCATTGGAAGAGGAATTGTCCTAAGTACCTAGGCGACATCAAAGCTGGAAAAGTTATTCCAGTAGGTAAATAACTATCCCTATCTTTTTATGTTTCGAACTCAATTTTGCTATTTTGATACAAGTTGTGATGATTACCCCCTTTTTATTGTAATTAGGTCATCCTAGCAAGGACAAGGGCAAAGAAAAGCAAGCCTAGAAGATCTTGATGGAAGCTAGATGTAGCCGCCCATGGTGCTTGATCGATGGAAGTTTGGCTTTATTTTGTCTTTATTTTTATGTTGTATTTTGAAATTTTTTAGAACTATTTTGATTTCCTCGTTTGACTTGGAAATTTGGTTGTTTCTTTAAACAATGGTTGTATTTTGGATATTGGTGACTTGGTTTGCAACCCAACTCACTTATTTTATCGTATCGTTTGTTCTAAAATTTGTCATCATACACTACTTGCTTTCAGAAACATAAGAATATCGACTTAAATTGATCAAATAGACAATTATAATGGTTGAGTCATTATATGTCCATAAGCTATGAATTAGATTCTCCTTATGCCTTTGTGAACAAATTGTCACAACTTAATAATATAAGATCAATTTTAAAATTATGATTGAGTTGATGAACTCACACAAGGGAACGTTGCCGACCTTATTTGATACACCTATCAAAATTAAATCACCTAGTCTATTTTATCCTTTTAATATGTCTCGATTAAATCACTATTAAGTTTTTTTGTGGCTCAAAAGCTATCTTTCAAGAAAAGGGCATTTTTCCTAAAGATAGAGTGGGTGTGAATTTAGCCACAAACTCTTCGGATAGAGGAGACCAAAAGAAGATGTTCTTGAGGAAACTACGTAAGGAGACCAAAAGAAGATGTTCTTGAGGAAACTACGTGAGGAGACCAAAAGAAGATGTTCTTGGATTGTAAAGAGAAAGACTCTAGAGGGATATAACTACAGATTTTAATATTCGACATTTTACTTAAAGAGCCTTATGAAACTAAAATGATATCTATTCATGTAAATGGATTTATTTGGGATTGTTGAGACCGATCCAAGGTAAATAGATATTTATAATTCAAGGTTGCATAGAGTGGCATGTAAATGTCTACAAAAGCTAAGTTAAGTGTTAACTATGCTAAAGACTCAAAATCATTGCTATACTTCATTATGAAATAAGTAAGTTATTAAAACCACTTTCCAAAATGGGTATTTTGAAAGGGATATGTGAATGACATATATGGTTTTAACTAACACTTTGAATAGCAATGATTATTTCAATTCATAAAATGTTTCGAATGAGTTGTCAAAAATGAAACATATGGAATTCTGTGAGAGTCGGTGATAGTCATGTTTAGACATGAAGTTTAGTGGGAGAAATCATCCTTCATGAATTGTATAACATATTACTCATTGGGAATGACGAGCATATACTGTCTTTTATAAAGAAGTATTTAGGTTTTCAATTCTGGATGATATCGGACATCATATGGATCTATTAAAACATAGGATATTGGATTGGCACTTAGATAGGTATCTTATGTTGATAATGATCCTTCATATTAAGGGATTAACTGGTTAAGTAGGTTATTCATGTTGATGAATATAGAATTACCATGATAGAGTCATGGTTATTTATCGATCCTAAGAACTATTGTTTACATAATTCGATAACCAATGTTTCCGTCATTGGTATAGTCATGTAATGCCCTTATACACATGTCCTAGATGAATTAAATGCTTAAAGCATGATAAGTCGATAACAAGTTAACCCATATGAGAGTCATTGGTAAGCCTAATGAATCCTCAAGGAGAACTAATGGTCTGTTCTGGAATTTGGAAGGATACTTAGTTGTGTGTTAAGAGGTTACACAAACTCAAGTTTCTGAACTCATTTAGATTTGTGAAAATTCTAGGCAATTATTGACATAAGGAGTAAGAGACTAGAAAAGTGTATTTTATTGTCATCCATTTCAAAATTCTACGAAATGACCTAAGTACGTTGTGATTAGGTGGTGAACTTCAAAACTATAAATAGTTTTGTCCACCGAAACCCACATCACAAGTTATGTGATAACAGTAAGAGCTTCTTTCAAGTTAAAGAACCTAAGTCTAGTATGAAGTCTAGACATGTACTTAGTAAATCTCATGCTGTAAAGGATAACATGAAATTGAAGGATATCGCAATTCACTAAGTTTGAACACTTGATCACATGGTATGATCACAAGCTAAACTTTTATTGCTTTACACAAGTGCATGAGTACGCTTATGATTATAAGACATATAATAGTAATATGGTATTGACTACTTATGTGTGATAGTCACATTTATTGTTTGAGTTATCGTTAACTCATTCTATACTTTGTTACATCTAAATGAGATTGTTGAGATAATATTTAACCCCATTAAAGTGAACTGGATTAACATAGTATTCGTCCCTAGTTACTTACATAAAGTGACATCTCGAAATAACTAGAGTGTGATGCGATTGATGACAATTTCAACTGCCATAGAGTCATAAGAGATGACTAGTCGATCACATAGGCAGACTGAGAGGGACACTCTGTCGGGCTAATGACCGCTTATAGAGTTCTGGCAAATTTATATTGCCTGGTCGTGGCGAGAGCTACTATGGTATTCTTATGAGTCGATTCTTTGACTAATGACTGTTCGCCCAAGGTGGCACAGTTTCACAGTAACTTTGATTTATGTTCCTACGACATTCGTAAATGCGGTCAAATGGACTTATTTGGGTTATGATGAGTTGTGGCTAGTCGAAGGGAATAGTGCGATAGGAATTGTCCACCCCCTTGTCAGGGTTAAAACAATATCTCAGGGTCACTCGAGGAGTAATGAACTGGAAATGCGTGGCCACGCTCGGAAGGTATCCACGGTAGATGATTCCGGTCAATCAGTTATTCTCCAGATCGAGGAAACCACTCCCGATACCATCACTTGCAAATACGACCTGAAAGACACTTTGCATTGAGTAGGAGATAGTAATAGGACAAGAGAATTGGTGATGCACACTTGTCGAAGACAAGTGGGAGATTGTTGGAGTAAGTGTCCCCGACAATAATGCGATCCCATTGTTGATCATATTGAGATCACATGTTTAAATATCATATTAAGAATACATGAGGGAAAGTTATACTTCTTAGTCAACTGGCCCACACATATCAGTAATGATTGGCTGACTAGAGTTTGACATTACTGTCGTACGACGGTGGTGACCATTTGATCCCCTAAGGTCATACCTATAGGGTAATGCTCTTAATTGATTATTTAATTAATCGTATGCCGATACTGGTTAATTAAATTCCTTAAAATTGATGAGTGATTTTGTGAGTAAAATTACGTGTCTTATTGTAATTTGATTAAATAAGATTCGGTCTAAGTAATCGAATTGTTTTATTGCTTAGATTAAATTATTGTTTATGAAACAATTAAAATATAGAATGAATTGCCTATTATAAATATAAGAAGTTGTGATTTATAATACTATGACCCATTTTAAGTAATTGTAATTGTGAATTACTAAGTTAATTTTGTATGTGATTTATTTCATTTATTTAATGATTTTTTAATTAGTTAAAAATGCATTATTTAAATTACATGTTCTAGTAACATGACCAATTGTCACACTATACAATTGATACCCGTCGTGAGGTGTCAAAAATAATATTTATAAACTCCAACTACAACTATAGCTAGCGGCAGTCGGGTCGAACCATAGAGAGGCAGACGTAATTTCTAGTTGTTTAAATTCGGTCTAAGGTAACAAAAGGTGGGGGTTTGATTGGGTTTGGTCTATAGCTAATAACAATAAAAGAAAAGTAAACTAATGAAATATATAAAATCAAGTATAAAAGAGGTACTAGGATGGTCGGTTCGTTATAGTTTCGGCGGCAGCATATTAAACAGGTCTAAATCAAACACATGAGGCGGGAAATAAAGAGGTCCTCTCGGTCCACTCTTAACAGATATCATCTTTCGATCTCGCTATAAGTCCCTAATATCACTAATACTGACTCTCGTCCTGAAAAGTGACTAATAATCTAAACTTTACCTATCTTTCGATCTCAGCACAGTTTAGTCATTTTAATTGGTGATCTAAGAACTTTCCCTATCTTTCGATCTAATGGGTCAGTCATAAATTATGCATCTAACTGGTCGCATGCATTCGATTCGTTAAATACAACATTAAAATCAATTAAAACGAAAGGTAACCTCAAGTGGTGATACGAATTGGGCAGCGGAGTTTATATGATGTGAATGCGGAAGCAGAATTTGTTGAATCGAATAGTGCTGATGACTGTCTGATTGTCGAAATTGATAAAAAGTAATGTTTATGTGTTTTTTTTATATGTAAATGAAACAAGAAATAAATGATATTTGTTTCGAATTATGTGAATAAATCGAACCAATGGGATATTTGCTATTGTTAGACCTATAACAATAACAATGGGGACCAAACTCAAGATCTATTGAGAATGATCGTGAATTTACTCAAACGCGTTGAATAAAAAAAAAAGATTGGCCGCAGCCATTTTCAACTGAAAACAATTTTCTAAATTTCTGTTCTGATTCATTTTATTCATAACTAACCAAGGCTTTATATAGCCTGATTGAACCATCCAAGAGCTCAAGAAATGAAGAGTTTGAGCAATCACTCTCCACATAATTACAACATTAAAGCTAGGAATGAAAAGTCTTAAGTTAAATGCAACAATTAAATACTAGATAAACTTAAGATCTTATTTTAACAAAAAATAATCTGAAATGTTAATGAAAATGTCTAGCTTGGCCGTTCCCTCCTTGAAATGCGTGACCAGCCACGAAAATCATTGACTTGAATCGAGTCATTGACTTGAATCGCATCATCCGCCCTTTCTTCAAAAAGAATCGTCCCGATTCTTGAACCTATGATATGGGTTATCAAAAGCCGATCAACCCTCGAACTACCTCGCTCGAGTTTAACCTTTGAATTGCAATCGCAATCGAAAATTCAACCAACATCTTGACTTTGACACGCCTTAAGACCTTTGGGACCAAATTTTTTTTTTTCAGATGAACAGTACCACGCCGTGAACAGTAGTTTTTTTTTTTTTTTTTTTTTTTTTTTTTTTTTTGTCCCGCTTGGAATAAAAATCACTAGAAACTCGCCCTTGAAATGCAAAACCGATTAATCCTCGAACTACCTGTTCAAGTTTAACCTTTGAACTCCAATCGCAATCGGAAATTCAACTAAAAATTGGCGTGGTCAGTCGATCGACCAGGTATGACAGTCGATCGACTGACACGCGATTTCAGTCCAAATTAATACTACGCCGCCTACGCTATAATTTCCCTACATCCTAGCACAATTGATTTAGCTACTCATGGCTATGGCGAAAATAACAATAACATTGACGATAAAGACTACTGAATTCATGCTAAAAATAGTAGAACAAACAATTAACATAAAGCGATAAAACGGTTTCGGGAACCTAACTAGCAATTCTATACTAATAACGAATAAAGATGAGCTGAAAGTAGAACGGAAGGAATACCGAAAATTGCAGAAGAATAGTAATGGAATGATTAGAAGTATGAATGAAAATCCAATGCGAAAATAATATCCCGAACCCTAATTATTAAAGCTAATGAAAACTCAATGTAAAACTGATGAATTTCTGAATAAAAACTAGATAGATGTATCTTGATGTTCTAGGTTACGTTATATAGAAAACATACGTAACACTTATTATCAAAACCTAAACATAATGGGCTTCAAGTTCCTCGATCTTTTAATTCTCAAATGGGATAGCACTTGGTCGATCGACTAAGCATGGCAATCGATCGATCGCTCTTGATGTACTGAAGAGCTTCTAGAACCCGCAGGTTGGTCGATCGACTGATGGTAGTGGTCGATCGACTGCTTGAGCTGCTACTTGACTTCTATAATCTCGTGGATTTGTCTTTCGGGCTTTGAAATGCGCACCAAGCTCATTCCTCGAGTCAATACTTCACGTCAATTGCAATGCAGGATAGTCGGGGACGGATTTAGCTCAATTTCCGTTGAATTCTTCACATTTCTGCAATAATGTACAAAAATACGGAAGTAGACGGAAATAGGGAGAAATGTAGCATAAACTACATGAATGAACTCTGAAATGCGTGTAAAATGGGATGTAAAACATCATATAAAAGACACGCATCAAACTTCCCCAAACCAAACCCTTGCTTGTCCCCAAGCAAGAACAAGACTCGATCTAATGACCTAATGGAACGAGTTCAATCTCAGAGCGAAATGCAACATGTAAAGCCTAAACCAATTTAATGCACAACCAACAATCAATTAGCAAATGAATCATGCAAACGAGTTATGGAGTCGTTAAAACTACTGAACCGTCAACTGTAGAGACTTATCAAATTGGACTCTCACGGGTCGCTCATATCACTCAAAAAAGCACAGGTGAATAATGTAAAGATAGAAAGAATTCATTTGTAGTGACACTCACCTAACTACGACCTATAAGAACATGCCTGCAATCTAATATGAAAACAATCTCTACAACCGTACATACGCATTCTAACCAACAAAAGACCGTGACACATGCCGAGGTATATATGGGATATGTGAGGTATGGGTAAGAAGAGGCAAAACATTTATGGAAAAGTGGAGGTACAGGTGATCAAGCTAGTACCGAAACGGAACCATATGGCAACATCCAACTTCTTGCTCAAAAACAAATGAAACGGTGCTATAGCAAGCACAAATCTCGCAATCTCCAGGTATAAAGGTAATCAACTAACTCCCCATAAGATAAGAATAAAACATGGGAGCAAAAATCGCCAAAAGATAAGGATTTGAATTATGCGAATTTGATTTCTTTTTCTCGAATCTCAGTCGATCGACCTATGGTGCCAGTCGATCGACCGCTTCAACAGTACAGAACCTCTTTTTCTTTCTTTTTTCGAATAATTTCTTTTTCACTTCTTTTCTTTTCTTTTCAACTTTGTTTCTTTCTTTCCTTTCTTTTCATTCTCCCAACTAAATCTCAATGAGAGCATTTACAACCAAAAACTAAGTAACAATCCCAAGGACACGGACTACTAGCTTGACAAAGGAAGGCTAAATGTAGGATGTAGTAAATGGGACAAAAAGGATATTTTTGGCAGTGTGGAGTTCATGGGCAAAACGAATAAGGGGAAACCTCTACCACATATGTCAATTAACCACAAACCGAATGCATACAGGTATTAAGCAGATTAAGTTCATATTTATGAAAATTGATATGACATGTCTTATAAGGAGTACTACTCACATTCCTAAATAAACCGGTCATAGATGTCACCAGTTATAGGCTCTAAATCTCAGAAATATGATGTAGTTTGCCAATTTTCAAAGTCAAGTCTCAAGTTCAGCAAGAAATTTAACGAAAACTCGTAGATATGCACTTATACGATTCTACTAATAACATGTTAATCAAGCAAGGCTTAGGCAAAACGAATGCAAATGCAGTATCATCCTTGAAATACTACCGTTACGACTCGACCTATATGCTAAAATAAACGTGCATTTTATTGAAATTTTTCAAATTTTTTCAATTTTTTCAATTTTTGAATTTTTTGAATATAAGAATGAAATAAACAATGCAAAACAGAATGTAAATGTGAATGCAAGCAAATGATATGCGACGCAAAATCCTTCCCCAAACCAAATCATACAATGTCCCCATTGTGCAAAATCATTTAATGAAGAAAAGAGAAATGGGAATTTGCGAGAAAGTAAACAAATAAAAATGACGTGAAGTGGAACTCGGGAACTCACAAGACTTTGAGCGCAGCAAAGGAAACCTCCCCAAACCAGCGTGAGCTAGGAGGTTTCAGTAGCCAGCAGTGCTCCTAATAAGTACCTGAAAAGACAAACAAAATACCACGCATAAAATCGAGAAAGACAATAATGAAGCGGTATTATGTGCAAAATTGAGAAAAATAGAAGAAATAAATAAATGACGGAAGATAAAGTGGAGTAGAAAACTCCCTTAAGTCCGCAAATCGACCAAACATAGCAGGAGAGAGGTCGTAAACAGGTACAGCAGTGCAGGT
The DNA here is from genome assembly GCF_048544455.1 of Silene latifolia. Taxonomy (NCBI): domain Eukaryota; kingdom Viridiplantae; phylum Streptophyta; class Magnoliopsida; order Caryophyllales; family Caryophyllaceae; genus Silene; species Silene latifolia. Next base: position 419,198,592 of record NC_133538.1, on the reverse strand, counting down.
CGGTCGATCGACCACATCACTCAGTCGATCGACCGAGGTGAAAGGAACAGTAGCTCCTGGAACCTGCAGATCAGTCGATCGACCACTCAGGCCAGTCGATCGACTGAAAATACTGCTGTTACTTCTTATTTCTTCTTATTTGCTCAATTACTTGAGCTAAAGAGGTCTAAAAACCTGCAAATGCACAATAATACGCGCCCAAAATTGCGCAAAACCCAAAATAAAGTCTAAAACGCATAAAATCCTAAGCAAGCAAAATAAAATGCGAAGTTTCGCGCACACAAAAGCAATAAAAAGTGTCTAACAAAAGCAAATAAAAAGTTTGGAAAATATGTGATCAACTAGTAGTTGATCAAGAACGGCCACGGAATGGCCCACTTCGTCGGCTTCTGGCTACTCGAGGTAGCCTCAACGGTGCTTATCTTCTCAGCTGCACCCTTCTTAGCTTCCACGTCCGTATGGCTCAATGGATCAACACTTTCATCATCTCCCCAGTCAATGACCTCTTCTTGCTCATCAAAGTCCAAGTCGGACTCCCTTGCCTTGACCGGCTCGTCATCAACTTCCTCATCAGTGGCATAGCTAAGGCAACCAAGACCTCCTCTTGAAATGATTGGCTTCTTCGCAGCTGGAGTGACTTGCAGCTCTTCCTTCCCCAAACCAGCTCCTGCAATATCAGAAATAGACAAATCTTCCTCCAATTTACTCCCAATCTGGGGCGGAGGGGTTACAACAAGAATAGAGATAGGTAAATCAGGAAGCACAAAGTACGATTTCTTGTCAGAAACCGTATTACAAGTCACAGGCCACATGGGGTCCTTTTTCTTAGATGGCTGGGCAAAAACAATAGAATGCTTGCCCACTTTAAAAGTCAAGGTTCCTAGACCAACATCTATGACTGCACCAGCAGTATGCAGAAATGGCCTACCCAAAATAATGGGAATGTGGGCATCCTCAGGCAAGTCAAGTACAACGAAGTTGACGGGGTAGAAAAACTTCCCTATTTGGACGGGGATGTCCTCTAAGACTCCTATTGGCTGGACCGTAGATCGATCAGCTATCTGTACTGTCATATCTGTCACTGCGAACCTAGTCAATTTGAGCTTTCTAGCTAGACTCAAAGGCATGACGCTTATACTAGCTCCTAAGTCACATAATGCCTTCTCAATAGAAAAGGTACCTATATTGCAAGGAACAGAAAAGCTACCTGGGTCCTCTAGCTTATGGGGTGCAGTATAAGGCAAATAAGAGCATGACTCTTTGGTTAATGCGACAGTATGCACATTTTCAAGTGACTTTTTCTTAGACAAGAGTTGTTTCATGAATTTAGTGTAGGCAGGCACTTGATTGACCAACTCAAGGAAAGGAACTTGTACATTCAAACTACGAATAACCTTTTCAAATTTATTGAAAGATACCTGTTCCTTTGTCGGCACTAGTCTCTCTTGATATGGGGCTGAGAGAAGCACCTTAGCCCTCTCCTCTAAGTCTCGCATGCCGGCATCCGTGGACTTAGGCTGAAATTCCACCACCTTCTCCTTATTGAAGCTTGAACCCTCCTCAGACCATCTCAAATGTGAGCCATTGACCGACATTGGGTCGAACTTCGGAATCGGGATGGACCCATCAGCACTCGGGTCTTGCCCCAATACTTTCGGAGTTGTCGAACCCCGAAACAAATGGTCTCTCAAATTATCGGGCATTGAAGGACGAAATTTCTCAATATCAGCAGGAGTCTCAGTCGATCGACCACCTTGCTTAGTCGATCGACTGAGATGTACAGCCTTAAGCTCCTGTAACATATATCGTCGATCGCCGGGTATATCGATCGATCGATCGATATACCCCGGTAGACGCCTTGTTCTTGTTATTTTTCGTTAAAGCTTTCTTTTGACTCGGTTCCGCCTCATTCTTTTCAGGGGCATCCTCGACCATAGCAGGCCCCTCCAGGGTAGACCCACTCCTCAAAGTAATGGCATTCAGGGTCTCTTTCTGGTCAGTTTGAGTCAACAAGTGTTCGGGAGCTCGAGTGGTACTCTTACTATCCAATTGAGCAATTTGGCTCTCTAGTAGCTTTATCCCGGCCTCTCTAGCTTGGGACTCCTTCAGCAGCAAGTTCTTAAACTCAGCAAAATCGGAATTCTGGGATTGTTGCTGCTGCGGCACATAGGGAGGTTTTTGGTATTGTTGTTGCTTATGATGAGGGGGCACATAAGCTTGCTGCTGTTGTGGAGGTTGAGTCGGATTCAGGACATTCTGGCTACTCCACCTCAAGTTGGGGTGGACATTCGGCTCATAGTACGTGTTTGTCTGCCTATAGTGTTGAAAGGCAGCACAAGACTCAAAGGGGACAGAACAATTTTTCGAGACATGCCCTCGGCTCCACATATTCTACTGACGAAAGGACCGTCTCGAAACAGCGTTAACATGGTACATCCCACCTTTAGAAGCTCCTCCCAATTCATATTTGTCAAACCTTGCAGTGAGAGCTTCTAGTGCGATGAATGAAGAGGAAGATTCAGCAGACTCTCCTCCGGTTTCCTCTCGAATTCCCATATTCACCTTATGAGTAGCCAAATTATCGATGATCTTCCACCCCTTAGTCTCTCCCATGTTCTCAACAAATCGGCCATTGGCTGCAGCATCCAAAATAGCCCCCTCGATCGTCATACTGACCCATTATAGAACTGGTTGCAAAGACTCCATTTTTCGAACCCATGGTGCGGTATGGTTCGCACCAGTTTCTTGAAACGGACCCATGCTTCATGAAAGTTCTCATCAGGCCCTTGTTTAAAGCTCGTGATCTGAGCTCTAATGGCATTCGTCTTTGAGGCAGAGAAGTACTTTTTGTAGAATGCCAGGGCTAAGGAATTCCAGTCGGTGATCCCATGAGCGGCTCGGTTCAGATCTCTATACCACTCTCTTGCAACATCACAAAGGGAGAAAATGAACATGGTCTCCTTGATCTGATCTTGGGTCACACCGGCCGGCGGGGGTATAGAGCAGCAATAATCAATAAAAATCTCTATGTGCTTGGCTGCATCTTCATTTGCAGCTCCCCCGAACTGGTTTCTCTCAACCAGGTTAATATAGGAAGGCTTTGGCTTGAATTTTCTCGCCTCCCCAGGTAGTTCGAATCCTTTGTAGAGATTCGCAGCTGTAAGCTCTGAGTGACTAGCAATGGTTGCTTCTTCAGCCATGACTGGGATTTCTGGAGAACTAACTGTCTCAGATGAAGAAATTGAAGCAGGAGATGTAGGTGGATCTCCTTCGAACAGAGCGTTCTCGTAGTAGCTTGACAGAGTACTCACCTCTTTCTCTATCGGTAATACCCTTTGTGATCGTCTCAACTCGCGCAAGGATTTCTCGATCTCAGGATTTAATGGTACTAGTTCACCACCCTGTGACCTGCGCATAAGAAGAAACTACAAAAAGAATATAAGAAAAGTTTAAGGAACGGGAGTCCCTTAAACTTAAAGAAAGACTAAATAAAACAACTAAAAAGTAGAACAATTGCCTCCCCGGCAACGGCGCCAAAATTTGATACCCGTCGTGAGGTGTCAAAAATAATATTTATAAACTCCAACTACAACTATAGCTAGCGGCAGTCGGGTCGAACCACAGAGAGGCGTAATTTCTAGTTGTTTAAATTCGGTCTAAGGTAACAAAAGGTGGGGGTTTGATTGGGTTTGGTCTATAGCTAATAACAATAAAAGAAAAGTAAACTAATGAAATATATAAAATCAAGTATAAAAGAGGTACTAGGATGGTCGGTTCGTTATAGTTTCGGCGGCAGCATATTAAACAGGTCTAAATCAAACACATGAGGCGGGAAATAAAGAGGTCCTCTCGGTCCACTCTTAACAGATAGCATCTTTCGATCTCGCTATAAGTCCCTAATATCACTAATACTGACTCTCGTCCTGAAAAGTGACTAATAATCTGAACTTTACCTATCTTTCGATCTCAGCACAGTTTAGTCATTTTAATTGGTGATCTAACAACTTTCCCTATCTTTCGATCTAATGGGTTAGTCATAAATTAAGCATCTAACTGGTCGCATGCATTCGATTCGTTGAATAGAACATTAAAATCAATTAAAACGAAAGGTAACCTCACGTGGTCAGTCGATCGACCAGGTATGGCAGTCGATCGACTGACACGCGATTTCACTCCAAATTAATACTACGCCGCCTACGCTATAATTTCCCTACATCCTAGCACAATTGATTTAGCTACTCATGGCTATGGCGAAAATAACAATAACATTGACGATAAAGACTACTGAATTCATGCTAAAAATAGTAGAACAAACAATTAACATAAAACGATAAAACGGTTTCGGGAACCTAACTAGCAATTCTATACTAATAACGAATAAAGATGAACTGAAAGTAGAACGGAAGGAATACCGAAAATTGCAGAAGAATAGTAACGGAATGATTAGAAGTATGAATGAAAATCCAATGCGAAAATAATTTCCCGAACCCTAATTATTAAAGCTAATGAAAACTCAATGTAAAACTGATGAATTTCTGAATAAAAACTAGATAGATGTATCTGATGTTCTAGGTTACGTTATATAGCAAACATACGTAACACTTATTATCAAAACCTAAACATAATGGGCTTCAAGTTCCTCGATCTTTTAATTCTCGTCTGGGATAGCAGCTTGATCGATCGACTAAGCATGGCGATCGATCGATCGCTCTTCGATGTCTGAGAGCTTCGGAACCCGCAGGTTGGTCGATCGACTGATGGTAGTGGTCGATCGACTGCTTGAGCTGCTACTTGACTTCTATAATCTCGTGGATTTGTCTTTCGGGCTTTGAAATGCGCACCAAGCTCATTCCTCGAGTCAATACTTCACGTCAATTGCAATGCAGGATAGTCGGGGACGGATTTAGCTCAATTTCCGTTGAATTCTTCACATTTCTGCAATAATGTACAAAAATACGGAAGTAGACGGAAATAGGGAGAAATGTAGCATAAACTATATGAATGAACTCTGAAATGCGTGTAAAATGGGATGTAAAACATCATATAAAAGACACGCATCAACAATTTTACATTGACAAACTTAAAATGGACCCTCGTTATATGGGTGTCGTGTGACATAAGAGTGGAAGGGGTTTGTGTGCCATAAAATGTTTATGTTAGTGGGTAACATAATGATTGACCCTAAAAATTTGTTTGCATGCCTACCACTCATTAAGAAGAGAAACAACAAAAGTTGTTGGGCACTCTAACCCTTCCAAAAACCGGTGCCCTCCCCCATGAGGCACTCAAGTAGTGTGCTCTTCTATTATTGATTCATTCTACAACACAAATAACATATGTGACATTTTTGAGAGTGTGTCAAAAATAAATCTATACTTTGAGAAAGAAAAAGAGAGCAAAAATCTCACAAAACTCTTCCTCTTGACCGAAATATTCAAGAGCTATAATACAATTATTTTGTGTCAATTTTAAGGTAGTTTACATTAATACTAGTCTAATAATAATTTAAACTATTAAGGGTATCATCTTGGTACAATCTTTAGGGAGAGATTCTATACTTGAATCTTGTTCATCCATAAGGAAAGCTCAAGAACTAAGTAAGGTAGGTGACCTTACTAGTGCCCAAATATCTGAAATATCAAATGTAATGATCCGATTTTCTCCTTACTCTTGTATTTGTTTTGCATGCATAAGATCTTGAATTAATTTTATGACTAAATTAATTATTCACATATTCAATATGAAAAGTAATGAGATTAAAGAATCCCAGCACAGACTCCATCATTTATACTAGTTCTACAAACTACTAAGTCTAAGAGGTTAGAAACAAGTCACCTCCAAGTGGTATCAAATTAGGCTACTTTTGTCTCCAATCACTAAATGCTTTTGTCAAGGGCGATCGTATGGAATGGAAGGATGATCCCTATGATGTTAGTGGCATACGACATGATAAGTCTCGAATTCTTCACAAGTGTAAATGTCATGGATCGTCCCTATCTCAACAAGGTGGCATAACAATAAGGTTTATGAGAATGAAGTGCTCAAGTCATTATGCAAAAGTGGATTTGAGTAGCATTCAAAATTTTCTCTCTTTCAACTTTCACATTCAAAACTTTAAGATGAGATTTGTCCCTTGCTTGCTAGTGTCCTTTGCTTTCGCCAATTGCTTATTAGGCAACCGGTTAACCTCTAGACAATAACTTTTCGGGGTGATAGTCACTCTGACTTTGGGTGGTTGAATTCACAACCATGTGGGGGCCTAATTCAATGGATCCTCTCCCAAAGCACATGGAAGTGGTACACCTCCTTCAAAATGACTAAATTTCTCAAATTTTAACATTTCAAAACACTTTGAGGTTTCCTTGGCAATTGAAACAATTTCACAACACAAAATCTTTAAAATAAGCACGTCAAACTTATTCAAAAAAGCATTTTTGGGTTGCCAAACCACCATGTCAATCAAGGTCACCTAGACAAGTAACCAAGTTCATATCACATCATAGGGTTGGATAGGTGACTCACATGTAAACCGTTGACTAGGCCTTAGTTCATCGGTCAAAAAATACTATTATGACACTACCTAGGGTGTCTTGAATCTATTCTAGTAGACAAAGTTTTAAGGAGAAAAAGTATCTATAAGGGCCTATATACACTTGTCAAACTTCCCAATTAGGCATTTCAAAAATTTGCCTAAATGTAACTACATACCATGATGCAACCTGCAAATATACAAGTCTAATGCATATGAAACTAATAGACTACGTGACAAGTAAACCAATACAAACTCCTAACATCACATAGATACAAAACCACAATATTAAAATGTACCACATTGTCATTAAAAAAAGAGTGGGGAAAAGAGATTGGAACGCTCATACCAAGCGGTTCTTCATCAATCCCTTAAGGATGTCTCGAATGTGGTGTAGTCCCTATGTGAGAAGAGAAGAAAAGCACACAAGTATATACAATTCTACACTACTAAATGAAAGAACATTTTTTATGATATTAATGTTGGGGTAAGTGTCCTCCACAATAGTGCGTCTACTTAATAAATCTCATTAGAGGAATATAGTCGGGATATATCTTATTATACTTGCCAGCTGATCAACGTATATCGGTAGCGTTCAGCCGACTAGGGTTAGACGTTACTGTCATATGACGGCGGTGTTCAGCTGATCCCTTTCGGTCACTTCTATAGGATGAAGCCCCAATGGATAAACTATTTATTTGTATATGATATAGATAAGTTAGTCCCTTGTACAATTGCCTAAAAGTTAGTCATGTGTGAATTTATATTTAATAATGAGTTACGAACTCAGGCCATAGTAATTTGTTATTCAATTATAAGATAATTGACTAATAAATTTTATGTCTTCTGTCAATGTGAGTAAATAAGATGAAATTTAGTAACTAAATGTTAATTGACTAAATTTGTATTATTTATTAATATTTGATTAGTTATAATACGATATATATATATATATATATATATAGTAATAAGATCATCTAAGTCCACCCCTTACATTTGAGTCCATAAGTCCTCCTTATAGCCCTTGGATGAAGAAAATGAAAGGCTGAGATTTACACAAAAAAAAGGAGATTAAAGCTAACAAATCCCACTCTCTCACTACCACACTAATTAATCCTAATTATTCACTAATTTAATATATATATCTTTTTCCTCCCACCTACTTATCTCTCATCCACACAATATCCTTTCACACGCTCTCTCAAAACCTCTCACTCTCAAAAACCCTAAATTCAAAACCCAAAAAAATAAAAAAATTACCCCTCCCTTCCCCAACCCCACCGGCCACCACCACATACCCCACGACCACCACCACCCACCCCCACACCATCACCACAACCCTCCACCATCACCATCACCGTCACTTTCTGCCACCACCTACCACTGCCGCAGCCCCCACCGCACACCTCCGCTACCACAATAGCCCGACAACCACCTAAACCTCCGACCTCGACTCCCTCCTCCCTCCTTCACCACCCACCGGCACCAGACCCACAGACACACCGCTTCCTTCCTCTCCGTCGTCCTCCACAACCCGCCACCTTCCTCCTTTTTTTTTTGTCGTGATGATGGTGTTGGATGTTGGTGTTTATGTGGGTATTTTGGGTGAAGTCGTTTGTTCAGATCCCGTTTCACTACTTTTTTTTTTTTTTTTTGGCTCGTTTTTTTTTTGTTTTTGTCGTTGATCGTGTGTTTTTTTAAAAAAAATCGTGTGTTAGTGTTTCTTAAAAATTGTGTTTTATTTTATTCAAAAGATTCGTCTTTTCTATATTTTTTTTTGCAGATCTTATTTTTTTTAGGGGTGGTGATGTTTAGACTTTCGATTTGAATATTTAATCTATTTAAAAAAAAGTAGATCTCCATAATTTGTTGATTTTTTGTGTGTCAAATCTCTTGTTATATATTCGTCTTGTTTGTTAGTGTTTTTCTTTCTATTTTTTGTTTGTGTGTTAGCTTTATTTTCTCAATATGGTGTGTGTGACTATTGAGTTCTTCAATAATAGATCTACAATAATAAGCACCACTACCACTTTCCATTCTATTTTTTTTACTTCCTTTTTTTTCTGTTAAAATTACACTTTTCTCCATTAAAATTACACTTTTTTCTGTTAAAATTATATTTTTTTTGTTAGAATAACACTTTTTTCGGCTAAAATTACACTTTTTATGCTAAAATTACACTTGTTTTTGTTGTTAGAATTACACTTTTTTCTGTTAAAGTTACACTTTTCTCCGCTAAAATTACACTTTTTTCCGCTAAAATTACACTTTTTGTTGTTGTTAGAATTACGCCTTTTTCTGTTAAAATCACACTTTTTTTTGCTATAATAACACTTTTTTTGGCTAAAATTACAGTTTTAGTTGTTAGAATTACACTTTTTTCAGTTTAAATTACACCTTTTTTTTTCTAGAATAACACTTTTTTCGGCTAAAATTACACTTTTTGTTGTTAGAATTACACTTTTTTCTATTAAAATTATACTTTTTTTTTGCTAGAATAATACTTTTTTCGGCTAAAATTACACTTTTTGTTGTTAGAATTACACTTTTTTCTGTTAAAATTATACTTTTTTTTTGCTAGAATAACACTTTTTTCGGCTAAAATTACACTTTTTGTTGTTAGAATTACACTTTTTGTTGTTAGAATTACACTATTTTCTGTTAGAATTACACTTAGCTCTATTGGACTAATGTTACACTCTCAATGGACTTGGTAATATTCTCATATTCTCATTGGACTAATGTTACATTCTCAATGGACTAAAATTACATTCTCGATGGATTTGAAATTATACTTTTCGGACTAAAATTACACTTTTCTGGACTAAAATTACATTCTCCTTGACTAAAAATAACAATCTCATTGGACTGAAATTACACTTACCTGGACTAAAATAACACTTTTTATCATTAAAATAACACTCGTAAAATGCTAAATTTCAATAACTTGTGATAAAATGACAAAAATTCAAAATATTATTCGTTAAAATCACTCGAAAAAAATTGAAGTTAAACTTGTAAAACGCTAAATTCTCGAAAATATTTCTTAAAATTACACTTTTTGCTGTTAGAATTACACTTGTAAAATCCTAAAATGTCGAAAACTTGTCTCGAAAAAAAAAAAAAAAAAAACGAAACAGTCGAAAACTTGTCTCGAAAAAAAAAACGAAAAAAAAAAACAGAAACAGGAAAAATGTTAACAAAATTTTCATAAACTTTGAAGTATAAGACAAAATATGGTGTTAATTGTGTATGATAATGAATTAGTGAATGTATTATTAAAACTAGAGAGAGAAGTGAATTAATTAGTGTTAAGTGTGTTTTTTGCTTTCAATCTCAACCTTCCACCATGCATGATCCAAGGGTTGTGGGAGGGACTTACGGACTCAAAAAAAAAAAGGGACTTAGAAGAACTTGACACTATATATATATATATATAGTGTGAGGAAGAGGTTATTAGCTAATTATATTTACAAGGAGTTTTAAATTTAGCTAATTGGGTTTTATGTGACACATTAAATATTGATATAATGGTCAAATATCACTTAAAATTTAACTGTATATTATTCACTAATTTGTATCATTTAATTGTTAAATGATCAAATTAATATTTAATTATGTAGGATAATTAAATATATGACTTATAAGTATTTGTGGGACATATGTCAAAAGTCAAATAAAACCCAAAATTATCTAATGGACCGATTTTCATGTGTTAGTGACACATGTTTTATTTTACCATAAATAGGGTCATAACCACATGGTTTTGTCGCTTACACTATTAACCAATTCTTTTATTAATAATCACCCTTATAAACTCTATTAATAACCAAAAAGCCCCCTTCTCTCTAGAATGAGAGCTTTCCTCTCACTGAAAGTGAGCTCCCCAATTCTATACCAAAATCAATACTTAATAATCCAATAATCACAATAATCCCCACCAAATTTATTTTATTAATAATCACTCTTATAAACTATATTACCTTCCACCCCTATTATCTTCAATCTGGTAGTTTTATCAGTAAGAACCCTAATTTTTGATCGAACAGTAATCGGTGCGGATATCAATTTAATCAAGTATCTTACTTCGATTTGTCATCTACTTAATACTACGCGGGTTTCCGTAAGCCTTATTGTTCTTTCTGCTTTGTCTAATTCATCCTTTGTTCACCCGTTTTCTGAGATGTTGTCGGGTTATAATCAATCGATCATTGATGAATCGAAGGAGAGTTGGGCGTCATGTGTGATTGGTTACCTCGTTGATTATAGAACGCTTAGTGTTGGTTTGATTAACAAACTTGTTCGTGATCATTGGGCCAGTCGTGGTCGTATTTCTGCATATAAAATGGGCGATCTCTATATTTTTAAATGCTATAATTTACTGGATAAAAATGATATTATATATAGGAATATTGCTTTTCTCGATGGCGCTTTAATGGTGTTTAAGGAATGGCTGCCGAATATCATTCCTCATACTATGAGATTCACAAATTCAAGGATCTGGGTAAGGGTATATGGCCTCCCTTTTGAATTCCTTAACTCACATATTGCTTCATTGGTTGGGAGTATGTTTGGTAACGAATTTACAATGGCTGATTCTACAAATTTTCTGGGTAACGATTTTTTGCGTATCAGGGTGGTAGTTGAGCTTGATAAACCTTTACTTCCAGGTTTTTATCTAGCTCTACATGATGGGTCTTTAGTGTGGGTGTAATTCAAGTACGAGGGGATAAGTAAGACATGCATTCGGTGTGGCTGTCTTGGTCACAAGGTTAGTAGGTGTTCTGAAACGGATGTGATAATAAATAAAAACATTGACACGCTTTTGTCTGAAGTTACTCTTAGGGGTTTTCCCATTTTACCTGCTCAGAACAACTTTACTATATTTAAATTGGATTTGAGTGTACCTCCATCAAACTCTACTTCCAGTGTACATCGAACTAGGATGTGGCAGGACAAGAAGTTTCGACACCCCTCTGTTGATTCAAGAATTTATCCGGGTTCGACTTTTGTGCAAGGAATGCAACATTTTATGGGGCCGCTGCTTCAACCTAAGGAGTGAGAGGGAAATGAATTTGGTAAGACTATGCAGAACTCGTCTCATTGTGTTCAGTCATAAATATCCGAGGTTGAGGAATCTAATCAGACTACTAATAACTTTGACACGAAAGAGCTCAACTGTTTGTTGGAGTTGCATTCAATGAATTATGACAACACGACACCTACTGGTTTTTATGGTAACATTGGAAACCTAGCTACTGGTTTTTATGGCACCAATGGAAATCTAGCTGAGATGGTAGAAACTATCCCTAAAAAAATCAACCAGGTGGAGCAAGAGCAAGAGGAGGTAGTTACACTTGTGAAACTGGAATTGTCTACACCTGTGAAAGATACTAGAATGAAGGGTAGTGAGGGAATTCTCCCCATTAATAATTCCAAGTCAGAGTCTAACGTCTGCTTTCACCATACCTCTATGATGGATGGATCAAAAGAAGCTGGGAATTCTAAGGGAACTAATAGTATCTGCCAATTTTCTCCCTCACGTAAAAGAAAAGCTAATTTTAAGTCTGCTTTCATCGACATTCCGGAATATCAATGGGATTCTTTTGAGAAGGCATCCGAGCTCTTGAGGATCCTAAATAAAAAAAGGGGTGGGACTATATGCGATGATGTGACACCCTTAAATATAGCGTTATCTAATTACTTAAATTCTACAGAAAAACTGGTAGGATATGTTTGTAATTGGTTCAATTAGATAAAAACCTGTAATTTCAAAAATTTTTCTAAACCAATCACAACATTTCCACATTCCCAAGAGGAGGGTGCCAAAACCTGCAACGCTAACGAACTAATTTACATGCCATAGCTAATCTATATGAAAATGTAATGATACAAACCCAAAATAGAAAAGGGAGACATATGTCCCTTCAAATTATATACAAAACCAAAAGTTAAAAGGTCTACTATAAGAATAGCCAAAACTAGGTCCAAGGTTCCTTATGCTCACTAGCTCGTCTGTGACCCCAACAAAGCATCAACAACCTGTCAATCGCATTTTATACAAACACGAAAGCCACAATTCAGTGGGGAGTAACTTTGAGTCCTCCCAGCCACGAATCGTCATATATAATGTAACATGTAATGAAACATGTAATCAACATGATAAATAATTCAATTATCAAGTATTCTAACATACTAGTCCTAACTGACCAAACTAAACTATCATGTGAAACATATAACAAATTGTAATCCAAACTTTATCAATTGTAACCGGCTTACATCTCACCTATTACAATTCATAAAATCACCATACAAGAAAGGGCAATATATCAAAGTCAGGCATAAGTTCTTAGTAAGGTCAATAGTCACTTTGTAACTCGAGTCTATACCACGAGGTAGGGAAGGTAATCGAACCGGTATCTTGGCTCAGCGGTTAATATTAATAAAACATGGCCAAGACACAACACAACCCTAGCCTAAAATCTGCGCAGACCTAGACATGCGGATACACACCACCGCACCCAAGACTCACAATTTTTCTAAAACAAAGTGAGTACCCTAAGGAGTCCACCAAAGGGTTGGCTAGTACTTAAGCTGACCACTTACTATCAAAATAAGTAACGAGGTCATGCCCCAACTTGGATATAAATCCACTAGTCAGGAACACAAAGGCTATCAAGCAGTGAACATATACTCGTCAAAGACTATAAAGACCTATCTATGATGAAGGCCGAAATACTCACCTAGGACCTAGTCCCAGCTAGTCCCAGCTTGAATACTTTAGCCCACACCACACAAGACAAGTAAGACACCCACTTAACCATAAGAGGACAAAAAGTCCAACTTACCAACCTAAATGCTAACATTCTATCATGTGAAAGGCTATATAAATGTCTATTCAGCAGATAATCCAACAATGTCCTCAATAAGTATACAATACTAATTTCCAATTCTAACAATATTAACCATGTTAAAGGCTTCAGGGAATCTAGGGCCGTTTCTACAATATAAGAAGCTACTCAATTCAATCAACTATACATGTGAACTAAAACTTGATAAATGGCCTAAAACAAGAAAAAGGCCGATTATCCAATTCATATAAAATTTCATCCAACCGAATTTTTACCCGCAACCCCTGACCGCGACAGTGCGGGTTAAATTGCGGTGACCAATCACTCAATTGATCGACATCGAATCGTCAAAGGGATTAAGGCTCGATTTTAAGCACAATCAACAAAACATTACAATTATTACTATAAAATTTACCTTGAGCCTAATCATTACAATTTCATCTTATAAACTATCCTAACATTTGATAACTATCATTATAAGCTTAATTTTACCAACCTCATTATCTTTACTACTAACATTATTCATTTTAAGCTTTTTTATTACCATTTCATTTTATAACCTATACTAACATATGCTAACTACCAATATAAGAATAATCTCTACTACTAGTATGATTCAATTTAAAAGTGTACTCATATGTGACTTATACAACTCTAACATTAATTAACCCGAAATGACCAATATTGTACGAAAAACCGCGAAACAAGCAACGGACCGACTGAGCGACCATGGGCCAGCCCGTGGGCCTCGCATTTCGGGAACTCGGCCGCCCCCCCTACACCTCTCTTTTTTCCATTTTTGTTCATTATAACATCGTCTGAACACTAATTAATCGTTCCCAATTCAACTTTGTTAACTTAAACTAACAAAAGGCATAAATTAAGCATGCATGCATCAAATTTTAACATGTGAAAATTTCTACTCAAATCAAAAATCACAAAACATCCAAAAACAACAAAGCATGTGACGATCTTTCGTCGAGTAACTCGAAATATGTTACCTTAAGCTAGAAAAAGAGCAATTAGCACCTTAAAAACCAAACCCTAACAACAACTAGCCGCTATCCTCGACAATATACGAGTCCCCAAACTCGTCTTCCAAATCTTCACCTAAATAAACAATAAAAACACACAAATAAGCATAAATACCGAATTTTACCCAAAATTCGTCTTAAAACAACTTCAAGAAAACTGAAATTAAATTATACCAGGTTGTAGATCTCGACGAGGGGATTCCGAAAATATAAATTATGCGAAAAACCGATAAGAAATGAGAAAGTTATGGCCAAATTAGCTTGAATTTGGGTAAAATGGTGTTTTGTTTTGTTTTTTGGGAAAGTTGAGGAAGATGAACAAGAAAAACCAGAAAAATGAAGGGGAAGGGGGTGTGGTCCGCGGGAAAGGAGAGAAAGAAAGGAAAGAGCGGGTTTGAGTCGGGATTTTTCGAGTCGGTTTTGACTCGTTTCGATAATAATTAAAACCGTAGGTCAAATGCAAATTCCGACAAGACCAAAGTTTTTAAACACGAGATTACAAGAAAATTGAATACTCATACGACCCATTTCCAAATTCGTTTACCCAATGTTAAAAAGAATTGTCATTTTCCCCCCCGATATGCCCTTATTTCGAAATAAAAAGTTTTACACGGTTTAAACTATTTTTAAACATCTCGAAACTATCAAAATAAATAATTTTCTTCAAAATATAATAAAATTATATTTCTTTGAATTATTTTTACTTTAGATATTTAAATATCAGATTTTACTTGATTAATTAATTATTTTCGAAATATATTAACGGTCCGAAATTTCGAGGCGTTACAATCACCCCTCCTTTTAAAAAGTTTTGCCCTCGAAACTAAGAAGGAGAAATTATAGTTATAAGAAAATATAGGTATCCTTTCAATGAAACGGTGATACTCTCGTTGATCAGACAAGAACATCCACATTCATATCAAGACATAAAAATATTTCTACACCAATAAATGAGAAAACCCCCTTATTGGGACGTCTCCAACAACGAGATTTAACATTCACTAATGTTAAAACCATTGAAAATCATAAAAGCATTTTCAAACTTTTACTTTAAAACTCTATAATAAGAATAATATCTTTACTAATTATGATTAAATACGGCTTAGTAACTCGGAAAAAGAGCAAGAAAAGGAATACCTTACGGAAATAAATCAAAATTTCCTTTTCAAATCTTTAAAAATAGGTTAGGTTTGCAGAAGTGACTTAAACTTTTATGAATGAATCGAAACTGGTAGCTTGAAAGTTTAGAAGTCGTACAAAAAGGAAAGTAACTTAGATAGCATAAAAACAAAGTATGTTAAGAGAGCTCAAACTTAAACAACAAGAGAGCTATAAAGAATTTCATGGGGTAAGAATTGAAGTCGAACCTAACAGGGTGTCAAAGATGGAGTTTCATAGGTTACCAACATCAAACTTATGAGAAGAGTATGATGAAGTAAGGAAGAGAGGTATGAGCGGTAACGCTCATGATCAAGGAAGAAGGGAGATTAGACAACAAGAAAACGCCCGACACTCTTATCTCAAACAACAACATCACTCAAAACGGTTCCGAAAACTTCCTAACAACAAAACTCATAACCACATCACTCCCAAGGGTTTCCTCAATCGCTTATGTTACCTCATCCTACTCTATTCCCTGGAACAAGGTACTCCACCATATGTGTGATCTCATCGCTCCAAATCCTCAAACATCCAGAAACAATTTTCACAACCCTAAGGTCAAGACTTCCAACAAAGCTATATTCGTATCCAACTAGTGTCAACTATGGGTTCCTCATAAAAAGTAAACCCTCAATCAAAAATCCCAATACCAAGCTCTAAACTCCAAGAGAAGGTTCCTCAAATATTCCACAAGATTCTCATTTCAGAACAAGGTGGTAACATACCAACCCCAAAATCTGAAAAGTCAATAGGACATCAAGTTTCTCTATCCTTTTACTTATTAAGGATTCCCAAAAGCGGAACTACACTCAGCTACAACATCATCACATTATCACAAGTACTCAATGCGACCTCAAGGTCTATAAAACTATAGGGCTAACAATTTTTCCTCAATACTAAGTCTCTCTCAACTCAAGAACTCTCAAGAGCCAACTAATACCAATTCACGTTACCAATCCATTATGGTTATCAACATCTCAAGGAATATTCTTTCAAATTTGACATCCTAAAACTTACTTACCATCAAATTCCCAAGGAACAAGGTCTTAATTGTAACAACACTTTATCACCTCAGAGTTCCTAAAACCATAAATTGTAACTATGTTCTTTAACCCAACAATTGGTGTCAACCATACCATTACCCTTTCTAGTTACCAAAACAAGTGCTAAGACTTCCCAACAATGTAGCTTACTCTCACTCTCATACCATACTTCAAGTAGTAATCAATATAACTCACTAAAACCAACTAATAATCCCACATTTAACATTTCTCACACGGTAGCATATACATTATCAAACCCTCATATCCAAAGTGATTATGGAAGCCAATCACAAACTTGACTACTTAGTCAATCCTATATCCTCAAATCACATCTCACTAACTCTGTAAATATGGTCAACAAGGTACCAACTATACTAAGGAGATAAGGTGTGATAACAGGATAGAGAAATGGTAAAATATTTTCGAAAGGTGCATGTGCCTGACAAGTTAGGAAACTAAGGAGTCGGACCGTAAAGATAACGGTTGACAGAAATAAGAGGTATTCGAGTTAAGAAGATATCTCGAGCAAGAAGAAGATACGTAAACTTTGGCTTAAAAACAGGGTTCCACGAACGTTAAAGAGAAGGAAAGGAGAACAGAAGCGGTATAATGAAAGGGTTACTGCTTACCAAACACTCATCAAAGCTTATGACCGATATGGTAAGGTTACCTCACTAAGGTGCTCAACAAAGCCTTCAAAAGTCCACCAAATCATAGGACTAACAAGGACTCCACAAGGGTAGGTATTCCTCAACTCAATTGGTTCTAAGAGCCAAAATCAATTCACCACACAAATTCATTTGTTACCACCCATGTTCCAAAGTATCTCCTTTACAATTCTCGTCATTGAACTTCACTTACTATGTCATCCCCAAGTACCATAGCTTGTCTACTCCATCATCTCACCACTTAATACTTCTAGTCTCCGATACCATAAATTAGAATCACACCCTTGAACTCACGAACTACATCGAACAACATTCCACCAAAATTCCCAAATCCAGATATGATAAATAAGGTCAACCATGTGTTCTCAAATTTCGAAAGGTCAACAAGGGCTACTCTATACTAGATTTGGTCAACTCAAAAGGTTTAACAAACTAACTAATTCCAAAGTACGATACCAATCCATTAAGCAACGTCAACGTCCTATTGTATTCCTTTCAAGGCCTACCAGAATTAGGGCTAACTATCATTCCTTTAATTCTCCACAAGAAATATCGAGACTCTCAAATGAAGTAGCTTAGGTTCATTCCATCTTATGTGCTAAGGTAGTACCCATGCTCAAACATCTATAACAAACAAGCTCTCAATAGACATAAATCCCAAGGTGTTTCTCAACTCACTAGGCTTTCATATCTAGCACAACTAACAAGACTAACCAAAGGATCCCAAGTTATATTCTCCTATACAACTCAAACCCTAAACAATCAATTTCTCAGCTCGTTCACGCCCTCCAATGATACATTCTCTCAAAACTGGGTTCTCTTGAACAAGGAAACTATCCTGCGGAATAAAAGGAAGGTATCCACAAGGACTCTTATTATAAGAAGAAAACGAACCAAGGATGAATCAGGAGAACGAATAGAAAAGTAGTTACCAAGGCGAGAGAAGAGGAATTAGGAAGACGAATAAACAACGAGATTGGAAGATTAAGGTAAGATACACTGAATACGGAAAGAAATATCGAGAAAGTGGAAGCATTCTTCATTTGGCATACCCAAACTTTAACGGCACCAAAATTAATAACTAACAATCAACAAACCTAACAATTAGCAATCACAAACAGTCTACCACATAAAATCCTAACTCTACCCATCCTACCCATCTCTCAAGTTTATTATTTAAAGGTCAAGTGATTTTAGGTGGGGTGCACAAACGTGCGTCGGGAGCAAATAAGCTCTGATACCAACTGTGACACCCTTAAATATAGCGTTATCTAATTACTTAAATTCTACAGAAAAACTGGTAGGATATGTTTGTAATTGGTTCAACTAGATAAAAACCTGTAATTTCAAAAAATTTTCTAAACCAATCACAACATTTCCACATTCCCAAGAGGAGGGTGCCAAAACCTGCAACGCTAACGAACTAATTTACATGCCATAGCTAATCTATATGAAAATGTAATGATACAAACCCAAAATAGAAAAGGGAGACATATGTCCCTTCAAATTATATACAAAACCAAAAGTTAAAAGGTCTACCATAAGAATAGCCAAAACTAGGTCCAAGGTTCCTTATGCTCACTAGCTCGTCTGTGACCCCAACAAAGCATCAACAACCTGTCAATCGCATTTTATACAAACACGAAAGCCACAATTCAGTGGGGAGTAACTTCGAGTCCTCCCAGCCATGAATCGTCATATATAATGTAACATGTAATGAAACATGATAAATAATTCAATTATCAAGTATTCTAACATACTAGTCCTAACTGACCAAACTAAACTATCATGTGAAATATATAACAAATTATAATCCAAACTTTATCAATTGTAACCGGCTTACATCTCACCTATTACAATTCATAAAATCACCATACAAGAAAGGGCAATATATCAAAGACAGGCATAAGTTCTTAGTACGGTCAATAGTCACTTTGTAACTCGAGTCTATACCACGAGGTAGGGAAGGTAATCGAACCGGTATCTTGGCTCAGCGGTTAATATTAATAAAACATGGCCAAGACACAACACAACCCTAGCCTAAAATCTGCGCAGACCTAGACATGCGGATACACACCACCGCACCCAAGACCCACAATTTTTCTAAAACAAAGTGAGTACCCTAAGGAGTCCACCAAAGGGTTGGCTAGTACTTAAGCTGACCACTTACTATCAAAATAAGTAACGAGGTTATGCCCCAACTTGGATATAAATCCACTAGTCAGGAACACAAAGGCTATCAAGCAGTGAACATATACTCGTCAAAGACTATAAAGACCTATCTATGATGAAGGCCGAAATACTCACCTAGGACCTAGTCCCAGCTAGTCCCAGCTTGAATACTTTAGCCCACACCACACAAGACAAGTAAGACACCCACTTAACCATAAGAGGACAAAAAGTCCAACTTACCAACCTAAATGCAAACATTCTATCATGTGAAAGGCTATATAAATGTCTATTCAGCAGATAATCCAACAGTGTCCTCAATAAGTATACAATACTAATTTCCAATTCTAACAATATTAACCATGTTAAAGGCTTCAGGGAATCTAGGGCCGTTTCTACAATATAAGAAGCTACTCAATTCAATCAACTATACATGTGAACTAAAACTTGATAAATGGCCTAAAACAAGAAAAAGGCCGATTATCCAATTCATATAAAATTTCATCCAACCGAATTTTTACCCGCAACCCTAGCCCTGCGACAGGTACGGGTTAAATTGCGGCTGACCAATCACTCAATTGACTGACATCGAATCAGTCAAAGGGATTAAGGCTCAGTTTTCGGCACAATCAACAAAACATTACAATTATTACTATAAAATTTACCTTGAGCCTAATCATTACAATTTCATCTTATAAACTATCCTAACATGTGATAACTATCATTATAAGCTTAATTTTACCAACCTCATTACCTTTACTACTAACATTATTCATTTTAAGCCTTTTTATTACCATTTCATTTTATAACCTATACTAACATATGCTAACTACCAATATAAGAATAATCTCTACTACTAGTATGATTCAATTTAAAAATGTACTCATATGTGACTTATACAACTCTAACATTAATTAACCCGAAATGACCAATATTGTACGAAAAACCGCGAAACAAGCAACGGACCGACCCGAGCCAGCCATGGGCCAGCCGTGGGCCTGCCGGGCTGCTGCCGGGCCTGCTGCCGCCCCCCTACACCTCTCTTTTTTCCATTTTTGTTCATTATAACATCGTCTGAACACTAATTAATCGTTCCCAATTCAACTTTGTTAACTTAAACTAACAAAAGGCATAAATTAAGCATGCATGCATCAAATTTTAACATGTGAAAATTTCTACTCAAATCAAAAATCACAGAACATCCAAAAACAACAAAGCATGTGACGATCTTTCGTCGAGTAACTCGAAATATGTTACCTTAAGCTAGAAAAAGAGCAATTAGCACCTTAAAAACCAAACCCTAACAACAACTAGCCGCTATCCTCGACAATATACGAGTCCCCAAACTCGTCTTCCAAATCTTCACCTAAATAAACAATAAAAACACACAAATAAGCATAAATACCGAATTTTACCCAAAATTCGTCTTAAAAAACCTTCAAGAAAACTGAAATTAAATTATACCAGGTTGTAGATCTCGACGAGGGGATTCCGAAAATATAAATTATGCGAAAAACCGATAAGAAATGAGAAAGTTATGGCCAAATTAGCTTGAATTTGGGTAAAATGGTGTTTTGTTTTGTTTTTTGGGAAAGTTGAGGAAGATGAACAAGAAAAACCAGAAAAATGAAGGGGAAGGGGGTGTGGTCCGCGGGAAAGGAGAGAAAGAAAGGAAAGAGCGGGTTTGAGTCGGGATTTTTCGAGTCGGTTTTGACTCGTTTCGATAATAATTAAAACCGTAGGTCAAATGCAAATTCCGACAAGACCAAAGTTTTTAAACACGAGATTACAAGAAAATTGAATACTCATACGACCCATTTCCAAATTCGTTTACCCAATGTTCAAAAGAATTGTCATTCCCCCCCCCCCCCCGATATGCCCTTATTTCGAAATAAAAAGTTTTACACGGTTTAAACTATTTTTAAACATCTCGAAACTATCAAAATAAAT
This sequence comes from Silene latifolia, assembly GCF_048544455.1. NCBI lineage: Eukaryota > Viridiplantae > Streptophyta > Magnoliopsida > Caryophyllales > Caryophyllaceae > Silene > Silene latifolia. The sequence continues at coordinate 419,177,187 of NC_133538.1, read as the reverse complement.
ACTTTTCTTCAAAATATAATAAAATTATATTTCTTTGAATTATTTTTACTTTAAATACGTAAATATTAGATTTTACTTGATTAATTAATTATTTTCGAAATATATTAACAGTCCGAAATTACGGGGCGTTACAGATGATATTATGCTTATAGATGATATTTATTCGGCAGGGAATGCTCCTACTTTTGGAATCGGATGCACTACTGGGTTCTTTGCACCTGTGGCCATTCTGAAAAAGGATACGGAACTTAAAAAAGCCTCTTTTTCATTCCTTTCACTTGTTGAGCCCTGTCTTATTTCAGTAATGGAAGCTACTAGTGGGTCTGCGAATGATATTGGTGATCCCACTTCTATGATGCATACTAATGACAAGGGGAATGGTGTGGCTTCTGAGGATAAAGGGATTTATGATTGTCAGGAACTGTTCCTCGCTAAATATAGATGCACCTCTGATGGTTTATGGGCATGGCTGACTGGAACTATGGGTCGAAGTCTCTGGAGAATGAAAATCGTGATTTAATAGCTGGGATTAAGAAAAGAAAACGCTCGTCACAGCCCGATCCCTCTGCTGTTCAGGAAGATGTGCTCCTATCTATGGGGCATGCGAAGGCATACTTTTCTCAACTAGCTAAGAAGGCTTGTGTTATGGAGGTCATGGGAGTGTCTTCTGATCTAAATGATGCTGCTAGTTCTGCTCACACTGGTGTAATGAAGAAGAATCGTGGCTTCTGTATTAATATTGAAGACCTGGAGGTATCAGACTTATTTGATGATGTAGCCGTTGATGATGAGATTGATGACTTGGGAGTTGCGAAGGTTGGCCTTATTAAACCTCCTCGTTCCCCATGATAGGATTGGCTTGGAATTGTAGGGGTCTTAATGACACTCTCTCCCCTACAATTCCTAAACTAAGAGCGTTATTAAGTATTAATAAGTATAAGTTTTTATTTCTAGCAGAAACTAAGTGTAATGTAGGCCATGTAAGCTCCTTGTTTCGACCTTTTGGTTTTGACGAGTCTGTCGGGGTTAATGCTACCAGAGCTTCTGGTGGGTTGTGGGTAGGATGGAAAAAGGGCATGAAAATAAAAAGTGTTGTATGCTGTGATAATTTCATTATCCTATTAGTCGAGGAATGTTATCTTTTGTCATGGTACGTGGTTCTCTTTTACAGTGAACCTAAAAGTTCACTTAGGCTGTCTGTTTTTGAGGAGCTTTCATGTTGGCTTGAAACATTCATTTATCCTTTCATTATCTTCGGAGACTTTAATCAGGTCGAGTATGTATGTGATAAAGCCAGTGGAAGCAAGCGGCCGATTTTGGGAGCTAATAGCTTTAATTGTTGGAAAATTGAGAATGAACTTGTTGATATTCCGTTCAAGGGTCCGCGATTTACTTGGTGTAATAATAGGAAGGGAAATAAAAGAGTGTGAGCGCCTTGATAAGGCTCTTGGATCGAAGAATTGGCTACTACACTTCCCAAATACTGAAGTTAAGCACTACCCTATCCAACTATCTGGTCACGCCCCGATTGAGCTTGATCTTCATCTCATCAAACGGTCTTCCAAGAAACCTTATAAGCTAGAGTCTTGGAATTTGAAAAATGAGGAATGCATCCTTCTTATCCAGGATACATGGAATATACACATTGAAGGCTCTCCTTCTTTTCGTCTCATGAGAAAACTTGCCAAGGTTAGAACAAAACTGAAACACTGGTCAATAGAAAAGAGATTACAGTGGAATAGGAAATTTTGACGAACAAATGGAGGCTGCTATGGATATGGCTATAACTGAAGGAAATAAAGATCTCTATAATAAGGTACATGGAGATCTTAAGGAAATTGTTGCTGCTGCCGCATTGTTTTGGAGACAGAGAGCAAATATTAAATGGAACATTGATGGTGATACATGTACAAAATACTTCTTTAATTGGGTAAAGGGTCGTTCGGGACAGAATTTTATTATGGGAATTAAGGCGAATGACAATACTTGGAGGTTTGTTGAGAAGCAAGTTGGTGATCTCTTCTTTAGTCATTTTTACAACATCTACAACCCGAAGGCCGTGGCTGGAGATGACATCGAGGCGGAGTTAGCTGAGGAGGCCGCTCTTAATAACCTCCTTTTAAATGTTGATGTTAGAGTGAAGGATGATGACGTTGACTTTCTTAGGAAACCGTTTTCTGTCAAAGATTTAAGACGCGCTACTTTTCAATTGGGTGCGCTAAAATCACTGCGTCCTAATGGAATTCCTGCTGCATTCTTTCAAAGATGTTGGCATTTCGTCAAGGATGACGTTACTAAGGCGGTTCTCGCTGCACTAAATTCAAGTTTTATTCCGGGAGAAATGAATCGAACCTTTATTACTCTTATTCCCAAATGTGAGAATCCAGAGTTGGTGGAAGATTATCAACCTATTAGTCTATGCAATGTTATTATGAAAATTATTACTAAGTGCATTGCTAATAGACTCACAAGGGTGATGAACTATTTTGTAGGGGACTATCAAAATGCCTTTGTGCCGGGTTGGAATATTAGTGATAATATTCTTCTTGCACATGAAGCTATCCATAACATTAACACCCATAAAAAAGGTCGACATGGTAGATTTGCGTTTAAGGCTGACATGAGCAAAGCTTGTGACAGGGTTAGTTGGAAGTTTCTTTCTAGTACACTAAGGTGTTTGGGTTTTCCCGAGTCTCTGCTTAAGCTCATTTTGAATTGTGCGTCGACGGTCTCGTATGAAGTTCTTTTTAATGGAGCCTCGCTGAAACAATTTAGACCCAAGTGCGGCTTACGGCAGAGGGATCCCTTATCCACTTATCTCTTTGTTCTTTGCATGAAAGTTTTGTCGCGAAATATTTCTGCTGCCACTCGTAATAACAAGCTACATAGCATCAAGTTAAGTTGTTCCTCTCCACCTCTCTCGCATCTTATCTTTGTCGATGATTCCATCTTTTTCTTAATGGACAAAAAGGATGCCTTCAGTCAACTAGATTATATTCTCAAAGGTTTTTATAAGGCTTCCGGTCAAATGACTAATTATAGCAAGTCAGGTAATATTTTCAGCCCTAATACTCCTATTCGTCATGCATCTGACGGGCTCAAAATTCTAAATATCCGAAATAATAAGGGAATTGGTAAGTACTTGGGTATTTCGACTGATTTTGAAAGCTCGAAGAAGGATATTTTTTCAGCGCTTGTTGACGGTATTAAAAAACGATTATTTTCTTGGAATGGGATTTTTTTGTCACCAGCTGGGCACCTTACGTTGATCTCCTCGGTCTTGTCCACCATTTCTAATTACTTCCTATCGGTGTTCAAAATACCGATAAGTGTAGCAAAGAGAATTAATTCCCTTTTGTCACATTTCTGGTGGGCAGGATTGAGATCATCTAAGACTGTGCACTGGTGTAATTTTAATTTCCTAAGTTTGCCAAGAAGCAGAGGTGGTCTTTGGATTAGGAATGCCTCTTGCCTTAATCAGGCGTTACTCGCTAAACAAGCTTGGAAGCTGGTTAGTAACAAGGAATCACTCTTCGGGAAGATCTTTCGGGATAAAGTTCTTCCTCCTTCCTTTGGGCCGGAGAATATGAACACCAAGCAAAATTTCAACCTTTCATGGGGATGTAGAAGCATGGCTCTGGGACTCAAATTCATTCTTCTGAACTGTGCATGGAAAGTGGGTTAATATTCTAACCTCAGCATCTGGAACACATGTTGGGTGAATGGGGAGACATCTATTATGAATCCTAGTCTGACTCCGTCGCAAGCCTTGTCTGCTATGAATCTCGAGGTTAAGGATTTAATCCTAGTTTCGGGAGAATGGGACTCAGATCTTATCTATGATTTGTTTGGTGATGAATGGAGGTCTAAAATTCTAGCTCTCCCCCTGTGTATTTCAAAACATAATGATAAAATTTATTGGAAGCATTCGACATCAGGAGTTTACTCGGTGAAAAGTGGTTATGGGATTGCACTTGAGGATCATTTGAACAAGAGATGTAGAGATAAGGATTTAGATAGAGCTAGTAGGGTATGTGTTGCTTTCTGTAGGAAGAAGTTATGGAAACTTCCTGGGCCTCAGACGTGGAAAGTCTTGATTTGGAGAATTATTACTAATTCTATCTCGAATGGAACGGCGTTTCTGAAAAGAGGCGTCAATGTAGACCCCTACTGTCGCTTCTGTTATGGTAGTGACTGCCTAAAGACAGTGAATCATCTGTTCCGCGGTTGTGCAGTTGTCACACGGATTTGGGCTGCTTTTAGTCTTGGAATATGAACTCATAACAATAATCATATGGATATCGGTGATTGGATAGTTAATTGGATTAACTATCTTTTGGGGGTTGATAACGGGGACCGGATTCACTTCCTCGCCATCATTTGGAGCATTTGGTGCCATAGAAACAACCTTGTCTTTAGAGGCTGCAAGTTTTCTCTGGATGCTTTTTTCAAGATGCAATCACGGACATCTGCCGATGCGATTGCCGCGACTGCGTCTTCTCTTGGGAGGCCAATATTTGATGATTATAGTATACATCTACCATTTAATGAGGTACGTGAGAAACCTAAGGAGTGAATCTCCATTTATCAGATTGGCACGGGCCATGGATGTAATACAATTAGGGTGAAAGTGGATGCTGGTTGGAGGAACTCTTTAAGACCAGCAGCGGGTTGGGTGGCGTATAATTTGACTTGCACTGTTATTTATGAAGGTGGTAAAGTTTTCTGGTCTGAATCTGCGTTACTGGCACTGTTGCTAAATGATATATTACTATAGTAGTAATATTGTAGTATATATTAAGGGTTATTCCTATATATTATCTAGTCCATAATAGTAGGAATTTTGGGGCAAGTCTTCGGTGCACACTGAGAAGAGGTCCTCTACTTTGAGGTCTTTGTGGTTGGAGAGCCACCAAAAATTTGGAGAAATTTTCGTTAAAGGTTAATGAAGATGATGATTTTGCCATAATAGAAGATGAAGGTTGTATTTTCTTATCTTTTACTTATTTATTCTTGCATGAATGTAACTAGATCCATAAGATAAATTAAATTATAGTAATTTAAATACTAATTAGGGGTCTAGGACTTTCATGTGGCATGAGAGCTCAGTTGTTACATGCATGTCGATTTTAGGCAATTTTATCCAGTTATAAGATAACTTGATTAAATCGGAAATATTGTGTTAAAAATTGTTTGCACGAAAGTTTTGAGTTGCATGTATACATACTGACCTTAAAATATTTTTGGTCAATTTTGATTGTTTGTGGAATTTTATTGCTAATTATTATCATATTTCGATTAAAAACCAAATCAAAATGCATTTTTTTTAAAGTTAACTAATAATAGATGCATGTTGATTCTAGCCATGAAAATTTTATATATTCATACATGCATATTTTTCATAGTCTAAGTAAAATTTAGAAATTAATTGGTTAATTTTTCATGTTTATTGATTTTTATATGATAAAAATCGATAAATATGTGATTATTTGTGGACATGGGCCACGGAGGCGCTTGGGACAAGCGTTGAATTTCTGGAGTCGCCACCAATTTTTATGGGAAATTTGAACCGTTCGAATACCTCGTGCCATGTCAAGACACAAAGTAGTGATATGAACACTAAGAACTCGTTACCCTTAGCATTCTATGTCTAGAATGACTCTCGTGGATGCCAATAAACACGGATGTTCACAGAGATCTTGAGTAAGGGGTGAGGGTACGTATTAGGAAGCTCTTTAATCGAACACCTAATCCCGCCCGCCTCGATAGCGGCCTCTACTAATGATTAGGTAAATCGTTCATATTTGATATGTCGTCGATTATATACATGCAATGCAACATCCAACGTTTTAGTCCTAGCATGTGAATTAAACTATGTCGGTGAACAAATAATTAGCACTCAATTATGTCGAATTGGGATTTAGAATTAACTATATGTGAATACAAGCAAATAAATCATACAATAAACAATAGCGATAAATAAAATAGCAATAATTAACATTACAATGAATTACAATGGTTTAACTGACTTACGTCAAAAATACACTTAAGACGGAAATTTGAAGAAAAGAAAATAAAAGTTTGAAATCAAAGTGACAAAAAGGATAAACTAAAGGTGATATTATGATTAGTAGTTAATTAATACCTAATTAAAGCTACGTCAAAGCGAGAACGGAAAGGGACATAAGTCACCTCAGAACAGGCGCACCATCTATTGCGTCCCTTAGAAGAGGCGCAGCAATTCCTGCGTAAGACTTGAGTTGAGCTCTGGCTGTGAAGTCACAACCGCGGGTAGTTAATGTTCTTTGGCATGTTTTACGATTGATTATCGATATTTGACTCAAGTGAAAGTGAATTAACATATTATTTACATACTGACATCGTCATGAAAGCAATAAGCACGGATTAAAACTAATCAAAACGAATTAAAATGAATTATAAACGAATTAAAACGAATTAGGTTTATTTACGAAGGCGGAAACGAACTTTAAAAAAACTTGATAAACTGGAAATAAACAAAGGAAATATGTACAAATGACGAATTCCAGAAACTTGATATGAGCAACTTGAGCTTCTAAAATCCAGGTTTGATTTAATGACGAAAACCCGCAAATATTGATTATAAGGATTTTAAGTCGAAACAAATGCGATAATTTGAAAGGAATGACTAAAACATGGTTTAATGTACAAAAGAAAGGAACAAAATAAGAAAAATAAAATAAAAGGAACAAAACTACAGAGCCCGAGGAAGAAGAAGAAGAAGAAGAAGAGCAGGAGCAGCGGCAGCCTCTGGAAGAGGCGCAGCTGCTGCTGCGTTTCTTATCGACATCTGGTAACTGCTGTTTCGTAAAAACAGTTTGTAATAAAGGTATTTAAAATCGGTTTTAAATGTATTCTTGATGTGAACCTTACATTAATTGATAAAAAAAAATACAATAAAAAAGAGATGGGATTTACACCCTCAGACTTATATGTTTGATGAAACAAGATTAACTAAGTTAACGTTTAGTTATTGCTCTGAAAGAAATGTAGATTCATATACATACTAACATACTCATATATGTCGAAATTAATTTGTCATAAAATTAAATGTGGATTTTATGCATGCAAACAAGATAAAAATAGAGGAGAAATCATGTCCTTAAATTGAAGATTTCGGTTATATTGGGCACAAGAGAGATCACCTTTCTCTCTTGTTCTTTAGCTTTCCCTTATGGAAGAACAAAGATCCAAGTGTAGGATCTCTCCCTAAGCTTTATACCCAAGGCTTTCTCTTAATTTAATTAATATTACAAGAACTAGTATAATATTAATTAGGTAGAAAATTGAACCAAAATATTTATAAAACACTTGTATGTTTCGGTTTTTGGGGAGGAAGAAGATGGGAGTTTTTATCTCTCTAAAACTCTTATTTTAGATTGTGAAAAGAATGAATGATACACACATAACATTATAGTGTATATGTAAAAATAAGAGGAAAAACCAAGTGGTTTTTCCTCTCTAAAAAACCGGCCAAGAGGAGGTGGAGAGGAGCCAATGCATGGACCCATTTGTCTTCACAATGCACCATAGGGTTGCATGGCTAGATTAATAGGTAATCATTGTGTTTACCATTAACTTAATAAAACACAATATTATCCTAATCCACCTCATTATTTCGGCACAATGGGATAATATGGAATCCATATTATTTTTGTCAATTGTCAATATGTCACATGTCTTATGTCACATAAATTTGTTATGTAATTTTTAACATATTAAAAATCAACGTATTAATAAGAATACGTCACATACAAAAATCGACTTAGTAATTTCACAATTACTTGTGCCAAAATATTTTACCAATTTATAAATCACAACAGATTGTATTTATAATAATTCATTCAATTTTGATTGTTTCTTTAAACAATAATTTCATCCGAGTAATGATACAATTCAATTACTCAGACCGTATCTCATTTAATCACATTTCAATTTGATACGTAAATTTTTCTTCCAAAAATCGTCCGTCAATTTTCAAGTAATTTAATTAACTTGTAACATTATACGATTAATTAAATAATCAATTAAGAGTGTTGCCCTATAGGTATGACCTAGGGGGTCAACTGATCACCACCGTCGCACGACAGTAATGTCAAACTCTAGTCAGCCAACCATTACCGATATAAGTTGACCAGTTGACAGTAACAATATTACTTCCCAATTGTATTCTATATAATGAGACTTAAACATGTGATCATCATGATCAACAGTCGTGATCGCATTATTGTCGGATGACACATATTCCAACAATCTCCCACTTGTCCTCGACAAGTTTGCGTCACCAATTCTCTTGTCCTATTACTATCTCCCACTCAATGCAAGGTGTCTTTCAGGTCGTACGTGCAAGTGATCATATCAAGAGTGGTTTCCTCGATCTGGAGAATAACTGATTGACCGGACTTATCTATCATAGATACTTTCCGAGCGTGGCCACGCATTTCCAGTTCATTACTCCTCGAGTGGCCCAGAGATATTGTTATAACCCTGACTAGGGATGGACAATTCCTATCGCACTCATTCCCTTCGACTAGCCACAGCCATCATAACCCAAAATATGCCCATTTGACCCCATTTACGAAGGTCGTAGTAACACAAATTAAAGTTAATCTGAAACTGTGCCATCTTAGGAGAATAGTCTTTAGTCAAAAGAATCGACTCATTTGAATACTATAGTTGCTCTCGCCACGACCAGGCTATATAAATTTGCCAGAACTCTATAAGCGGTCATTAGGCCCGACAAAATGTTCCTAACAGTCTGCCTATGTGATTGACTAGTCATCTCACATGACTTTATGGCACTTGAACTTGCCATCAATCGCATCACACTCTAGTCACTTCGAGACGTCACCTCATATAAGTAACTATGGGCAAAAACAATGTTAATCCATGTTCACTTTAACGGGGTTCAATTGTCTCTACAACCCGTTTGGATATAACAATGTACAAGGTGAGTTAATAATAACTCAAACGACAAATGTCGATATCACACTCGGGTAGTCAATATCATATTACAACCTTGTGATGTATATCATCAGTGTAAACACTTATTGATTGCAACAGAAGTTTAACATCCCATGTGTCCATGTGTTCAAACTTCTTACACTTGCAATTTCCTTCACATTCATGTTCTCTCTCATAGCATGAATCTTACCAAGTACACATCAAGGTTCCCGACCTTGGTTTCGGTTCTTTAATCTTGAAAGAACATTTTTATCGACTATCACATAGCGAACGAATTTGTGATGAATGATATAACTTGTACTGATCAAGTACTCCTTCCACACACAATGCACTAGGTATATGTTTTGTAGAATCTTGTAACAATTGACAAGATTATTTATCTTAGCACTTCTCACAAGTCCTAGCTTGACTAGGAAAGATTGATTTTTGAATAACCTCTTATTCAACCAAGCATTTTTTCCAAAAACTTCTCATTTCTCTTTCTAGGCTTGAAAGAATTTGGGATTCCCATAAATCCTCATATGTGCTCGGATTTTCTACAATATGTGCAACCTCTTAACACACAATGGAACATACCGTCAAACACTGAAATCGCTCATCGGATTCTACTTGAGAATTCATGACGTTTCTATTATGGCTCACAAATCAATCATCATGCTCTTATGCATATGATTTATAATTGGACATGTACATGATTATTCTAATGGCGGAAACAGTAGTTACAAATAATCATGAGATCAACCATTCATAGATTCAATGAACGACCATGACTGCTAATGGCAATTCCATTTTCATCTACATGAATAACCTATGTTAATGTTGATACGATGTGCATCTCTTAATACTAACCCAACATCCCTTGATGTAATTGGATTCATCATAGTCCATTTTCATCCAGAATTGAAAACTCAAAAGCTTCTTTATGAAAGAAGGTATTAGCTCGTCATTCTTTAATGAGTAATGAGTTTTATACATTCAAGGATGATAGCTCCCACTAAATTCCATGTCTTCACATGAGAATTTCCTAACTCCCACTCAATTCTACATATTTCGAAATTGACTTCTCAATCGAAACTCTTATTGAGAATTGAAATATAAATTGCATTGCCAAGTTATTAGGATAAAACCATATATGTTCCCATCATATCCTTTCAAAATACCTATTTTGAAGAGGTCTCATCTTAACCTTACGGAAAGAGATTTTAAATCTCCAACACACTCATGTCATAATGATGTGTAGTAATGTCATTATTCAAATATAAACAATATCTAGAATACGTCCTTCACAATTACCCTTTTGGAAGGAGGTTTAACCATTTCATGGGGAGGTTAAGCAATGACATTTGCGTGGTTAAAACTTTGGCCATTGAAGATATCGGTATATCAATCTTTGCAACTCGATCATAACTAGTATGTTACTTTGATTCATTTAGGCTCTTAAGTAAATCTCAAGGTTGAAACTATTGGTCAAATATTTTATAAACTAAGTCAAAAACTTGTTAAGACTTTACATTAGTCATTTTTCTTCCAAAACTTTCTTTTGGTCTCCTCGTGTAGTTATCTTGAGAATAATATCTTATGATAACTGTACTTGGTCTCTTTAGTCATATCGAACTAACTTGAGACCATAGATCTCATCTATTCGGCATACTATATAAATAGATATACCTTCATTCAAATCATTTTCTCTTGCGAAGATCTTCACTTACACAAGTACACAATTTTATCTTGTCTTGTGTGTTGTGTCCTCATATTTCTCCCACTCTATCTTTAGAATAAATACACTATATATTCAAAGATAGCATATGAGACACAAATTAATGATGTTGAAGTATAAGGAAAACTATCTCATAGATAGACTAATCGTTATTGATATCATATGTGGACTTGGTGATTGACATTCCTTTATGAGAGTTCATAGACTCAAAATCGCTTTATAAATGATCATACACAAGCCTTAAGCATGTGGATATATAATGAAACCCGTCATTATAGATGATCATACACATACCAAATCATTAGATCACTTTAAGTGACTAATGTTATGTTTCAAAGTGCAAGCATTTAAAGATGAATTTTTAGAACATAAAAGGATAAATGATAAAACGGGTGACTTGGGTTGCAAACCAAGTCACCATCATCCAAAATACAAACCATTATCCAAAATACCTTTCCATGTCGAACACGGAAACTTAAAGTTCTAAAAATCCAAAACACAACTTAAAATAAGACAATGAAAACCAAAGCTCCATAAAAGCTATCCTTAGCTTCTCCATGGTTTCTCATGCTTGCTTTTCCTTTCCTTTGTCTTTGCTTGGTGGAGGCCCTATTTACAATAAAAAAGGAGATACATTATCACAACTTTGCATCATATTACCATAGTTGAATTTGAAACATAAAAGAAGGATAGTCATTTACCTCTTTGGAGTGATCTTTCCACTTTGATATCACCAAGGTATTTGGAACAATTTCTTTTCCAATGTCCCATGCCATTACAATAATGGCACTTATCAAGAGGACCCTTCTTGACTTTGGAGGTGCTAGCTTCACAAGACTTAGCTTTGGTGAATGTGGGAGCTTGCTTCTTGCCCTTTCTCCCATTCTTCTTGAACTTCCCCTTACTCTTAGTGCTTATATTAAGCACATCCTTGGGAGGGTTCACATTTAACCCCATGTCCCTCTCGGCTTGCACAAGTAACTTGTGCAACTCCTCAAGAGACACGTCCTTGTCTTGCATGTTAAAATTCACCCGGAATTGCACATATGCCTTGACTTTGGACAAGGAGTGTAGAATCCTATCTACGATGAGTTCTTTGGGGATTTCAACCTTTTGAATTTTCAAGGTCTCGACAAGCTCCATGAGTTTGAGCACATGAGGGCTAACCTTTTGGCCCTCTTTGAAGTCGAGATCAAAGAATGCCGCGGCCGCCTCATATTGGACGATCCGCGGAGTTTGTGAAAACATGGTCACAAGTTTGGAGTAAATCTTATTAGCATTGCCCATTTTAAAGGCTCTCCTTTGGAGGTCCGCCTCCATCGCAAATATTAAGACATTTTTCATTGCGGCGGACTCCTTTTGGTAAGCCTCATATGCTTCCCTAGTGGCCGCGGTGGACCTAGTGGAGGGTTCGGGTGGAGAGGCCTCGGTAAGGTAACGAAGCTTGTCGTCACCTTCGGCGGCTAATTTGAGTTGGGCATCCCATTCGGAGAAATTTGACCCATTCTTTTCAAGTTTACATCGATCCATAAAGGATCGGAGCCAAGACGAACTAGCGAGTGGTGTAGCATTAGGAGTTGGTGTTGATGTTGCCATTTGTTATGAAAAAGAAGTGGTCTACAAAACAAAAATATATAAGGAGTAAAACAAATGTCATTTTAATAATACTTCTAAAATGTATGATTTAAACAAGTTTTATGCATTTTTCTAGTGACCTCTACCCAACTAGATAAATGATTCCAAGACCCAAATTCATATTGACTTAGGCACGGTATGGCCGATGAAACCTTTATCAATATAACTCGGTGGATTAACGTTTTAATCGATTCTACTTTTAGAACTCTTGTTCGATATAATTACTCTAATATTTATCTATAGCCCGGAACACATGCAACTACGGTCGCGAATACTTCCGTTGAGCTCAATCCAAATTTCGAATAAATGTGTCCATGATCCAAGTCCACATCAACTTGGGCACGGTATGGCCGATGAAACCCTCATTAACATGAACTCGGTGGATTAACATTCATAACCCACTTCCCCTACGTAACAAGGTTTGTACCCCGGTAGGGCCGAGTGCACTCCCTCGCGAAATAGGTTTTCATGGTTTCTACTATTTGGTAAGGCTATGTCTCAATTGTTTGTTTTAGCGAGAGGTCATGTCAATTTATTATCTATCACGTTTTAAGTGAACTAAAGCGGTGAACTACGATAATTCGAATTGACACGGTCGATAAACTCGATAAAATAAGGATGCATGTTTTAGTTATGGCGATTTAGCGATGCATGCGACATAAAATAAAATGCAAGCATAAAGATAAATAAATCCTAGTATGGCCTTTCCTAAAATAGAAAAACTATTTAACTATTACATATTCGGAAACCAACTCCATTGGTCCCTTGAACTTCTGTTGTGGCACGCATCTCGAGGTAACACCGTCTTTATGTATCGCCATTCTTGAAGAAATCCGTCTTTTGGAACTCCGGAATGAATAAAATTACATAACAAATTACATAATTTCCTATTATACATTTGAAACTAAAATAAAATAAATCTATTAAATTACAAAACGGTGATACGAGATCACAATAAAAATTACAACCGAATCGGTATTCCCATACATTTCGCGAAATACCAATTAAAATCTAAGGCCATACTAAGTAAAATTACATAATTCAAAATTACATAAATTAAAATTATGACAATCATAAAGAAAATGCAGCATTATAATATGTATGAACATGCTCAATTTTAATGCTAAATCGCCTTTAAATAGCCAATATCGTATATTACTCGGTTTTTTCGGATTTGCGTGATTTCAACATTTTATAATCACAAAAATACATAAACTCATATTTATGCATAAGTTAATTACCCTAACCTCTTAGGACTCAAAATTTAGTCTTCACTAATAATTTGACCATAATTAACCCATATTTACAAAATTGTTCATAAATGGACCAAAACTTACAAAAATAAGCTATTAAACTTCAAATAAATCACAAAATTTCAAATAAATTCAAAATTTGAAATTTAAACTCATGAACATTCTGGAAAAATTCCATGACACTCATAATGTTAAATATATTAGGTTAAAAATTTCGAAAATTTACCGGAAAAACAATGTTGCGGTTTATCGATTTTTTAATAAAATAATCATAAAAACATGGAAAAATTATTTTCATTAACTTTTCAATTTTATATCTGAAAAAGATAATAAAATGCAACATTAGACGTTTTTCCTAAGTCATAGATTATGTTTTATTAGTTTTCCACTAATAATGTCACTATTTATGCTATTTTTCTTCAAAAATCCATAAATCATGCAAAAAGACTTCTTTATAGCCAATTATTTTACACACATCTTGTAAAATTGCATGTGACAACATATTAATTTTCTATGACCAGATTCGAAATTTAACTCATATTAACCTATTTTTCACCTAAATCCGAATTTAATAATAAAAAATTCATTTTTCGAGCATAACAAGTCCAAAAATTATGAAACTTTACAGGTTATCTCAAAATCATATATGTGACAACATATCCAAAAACCAACTGAAAATTCGAAGTATATCTAATTTTAGACCAAAAATGACATTTTTACTCATAAAATCACATTTAAATGCCATTATTGTAAATTATGAACAATAAAAATCCGAAAAATTAACCAAAATATCCTAAAACATTTTAGGACCAGAAATATTAACATGCATGGATTAATTTTGTGATATCTCATAATAACACAAATTTTACAAGTTTTATTTGTTATTCTTATAACTCGGAAAAACTTTTAACCGATTTGCATGCAAACAACCGTGGCTCTTGATACCGATTGAAAGAAATGTAGATTCATATACATACTAACATATGTATATATGTCGAAATTAATTTGTCATAAAATTAAATGTGGATTTTATGCATGCAAACAAGATAAAAATAGAGGAGAAATCATGTCCTTACATTGAAGATTTCGGTTATATTGGGCACAAGAGAGATCACCTTTCTCTCTTGTTCTTGAGCTTTCCCTTATGGAAGAACAAAGATCCAAGTGTAGGATCTCTCCCTAAGCTTTATACCCAAGGCTTTCTCTTAATTTAATTAATATTACAAGAACTAGTATAATATTAATTAGGTAGAAAATTGAACCAAAATATTTAGAAAACACTTTTATGTTTCGGTTTTTGGGGAGGAAGAAGATGGGAGTTTTTATCTCTCTAAAACTCTTATTTTAGATTGTGAAAAGAATGAATGATACACACATAACATTATAGTGTATATGTAAAAATAAGAGGAAAAACCAAGTGGTTTTTCCTCTCTAAAAAACCGGCCAAGAGGAGGTGGAGAGGAGCCAATGCATGGACTCATTTGTCTTCACAATGCACCATAGGGTTGCATGGCTAGATTAATAGGTAATCATTGTGTTTACCATTAACTTAATAAAACACAGTATTATCCTAATCCACCTCCTTATTTCGGCACAATGGGATAATATGGAATCCATATTATTTTTGTCAATTGTCAATATGTCACATGTCTTATGTCACATAAATTTTTTATGTAATTTTTAACATATTAAAAATCAACGTATTAATAAGAATGCGTCACATACAAAAATCGACTTAGTAATTTCACAATTACTTGTGCCAAAATATTTTACCAATTTATAAATCACAACAGATTGTATTTATAATAATTCATTCAATTTTGATTGTTTCTTTAAACAATAATTTCATCCGAGTAATGATACAATTCAATTACTCAAACCGTATCTCATTTAATCACATTTCAATTTGATACGTAAATTTTTTTTCCAAAAATCGTCCGTCAATTTTCAAGTAATTTAATTAACTCGTAATATTATACGATTAATTAAATAATCAATTAAGAGTGTTGCCCTATAGGTATGACCTAGGGGTCAACTGATCACCACCGTCGCACGACAGTAATGTCAAACTTTAGTCAGCCAACCATTACCGATATATGTTGACCAGTTGACAGTAACAATATTACTTCCCAATTGTATTCTATATAATGAGACTTAAACATGTGATCATCATGATCAACAGTCGTGATCACATTATTGTCGGAGGACACATATTCCAACATGCTCGACTCGAATGTATGTAGAAAGTGCCCTCGTTTGAGGATTTTAGATTAATTGATTGATTGATGTGTAGTGGTCAAATTGATCGGTCATGCAACGTGACTGGAACTCAGAATGATCTGAGCTTACGTGGTCGATTGATCAAGCATGTAGGCGTCAAAAGCTTAGAGCACGGTCTGGAATGCAAAGGGAGAAGAGAAGAGCGGACACTCGCGTGAAAAATATGGAGACCTGAGGTATCTATTTATACTAAAATATGTGAAGAGTTATGAAATGACCCAAAATTTGGAAACAAATCACGGAAAAATTTTGTAAACAGGGAAAACATGCTGGATAAGAGGCACAACAGCTCTTGCGATCCTTCCAAGAGGCGCAGCATCTGCTGCGTCATTTCCCCAGAGGTTTCCTCCCGCGGAAGAAAGATTTCCGCGTTTCTATTATGGAATTGTGGTAGATCTCTACTTCCTTATTCCATAAAATATGATATACGGGATATAATTTACCAAAATATATAAAATTAAATTATGGAATAAATATCCGGAATATTCTAAAGCATTCTGACTCGGCATTTTAAACGGTTTATTAGAAAATGAAGCGGTTTTTGACCCGGACTCCAAATGAACTCTAATTACAGTGAAAACGACCGTATTGGCACGTAGATGACGGCCAAGAGGTAGACACAAGTGTTTGAGCTATCACTTGACGATAAACTTACAAACTGTCATAAATCGTTCCGCGTACCAAACATGCGGCCCAATCATCTCTGGGTGGTTGGCGGAAGGTGTAGAAACGAGGTATCTACAGAGCCCCCACTTTGACTGAGGCTTGGACAAGGCGAAAGTCTAATTATAGCCATCAGGTCAATCGAAGATTACAACCTCACGACTTTGGCGACGCGAGGCGGCTCATGGGGTCTAAACCAAGGACTTGTCGTCGGGAACATTTTAGAGTCTGTCGACTATCGGGGAGGGTCGTAAAATTCCATTAAACTACGTAAGGAGGATCGCCAGTCATAAGAAGAAACCATACCTGAGAACCTGCCTACCTTTGTTTTTTAGAAAACTCTCGTTGGGGAACATATGTGGTGTCAGTTATAACTCGTCGTCAAAAGTTACCTAACGAAAACAATATATATAACTTCACAAACTACTCTTAGCAAAGAGGTAAGTAAAGGTCGGATCCCATTGAATGGGTATTGATGTAGGATTTTCAATTGTAAGTGGTCGTGTCTTAGGGTGTCACAATTTGGGTTGAGATAGGAGATCAACTAAATTAATCAACAATGTAAAAGCAAAGTACTAAAAACAAGCAATATGATTAAAATGAGTTATAAACAATTGATAAAAAGCACTAGGGTGTCATGGGTTCATAGGGGATTCATGAGAGTTAATCATACAAACATGTTCTCTACTAGATGGAAGCACTTATTGTTGTGATGTGATCGAGTTGGTGTATAAGCTTACAATCCCTAAGAAGGTTTGGGTCCTGGAGCTGAATCGATTAGATTGTACAACAGCTACAAGTCGACTTAGTCCTTCCTATCCAACTATATGCATGGTCTAAGAGACTCGAGTTGGTGTATAAGCTTAAAAGTCTCATTGAAAAGATAAGTGATGGGTAAAAAATGCAAGGATTCATAGGCTCGCATTTCATCATAAATAACATGTGCATAAGTTGAAATCACAACAAGCAAGCAAATTAATTATGAAAACATATTAGATTAAGCACGAATCAATCCCCATGTTGGTTTCCCCTAATTCCCCATTAACCCTAGTTAAGGAAACTACTCGCTCATTATCAAGTTTAACATGCTAACAAGGTTGTCAATCATACTAGCAAAGCAAAACATGATGAATAAATGAAAATGATTAACAATAATTAAACAAGGTTAAGAGAGAATTATACCTATGAAGATGATTCCAAATAATAATGCAAAGAGTAATAGAAGTACTTGATGATTGATGGAAGGTTGTCAATCCTCCAAATAAACCCAAATAATCTTCTAATTACCCAAAATAAATGAAGAACAATAGAGGAATTAAGCAAATATTAAGTATTGATATTTGTATTAAGACTAGATTAAAAGTTGATTACAAAATTAAGGAATGATTAGAACTTAATTAAGAAAGTATTAAGAGAGCATGCTAATCTAAGTAGTACAATGGGGTATTTATACTAAAGATTAGGCACAATGATTAGGGTTACTAAGGTCTTAAATGACTATTAAGTCCTTAAGAAAAGTTGAGGAAATGCTCCTCTCGAAGGAAATGAGCATATCCATCTTGCTAGTCTCGCCATGATCCGTGCGTCTTGGGAAGTGGCACGGGCTCTCTAGGCTGTGATCCGAGCGGATAGTATGGGAAGACGCTCGGACCCTCTTGTTGCAAGACGAGCGTCTTGGCTGGGAGACGCTCGGATGGTGGTGAAGGAAGACGCCCGGATTGGGTGTGATCCGCTCGGATCTCACGGCAGACTGCTTCTCTTCTTTTCTTCCTTCATAATCCACGAGGATCATTCCAGGGATGCAAGGATCCTTTCGTCATTGCCCCATTTTACTTTATTATCTACATAGGCCTTCTAGTGATGTCTTCTCTTTGATGCTTGGTCGTTAGATGCGATCAATTTAGCTCCATTTCGCCATGTAAATGCAAGGTTAGCACTCCTTTCCTACTAAGGAGACAAAACATCAAAGAATATGCAAAATGGGAAACTAAAGATAGTAAATGACCCAATTATGCACTATAAAGCATAGAAACGAGGTTAATTCGGGGACTAAATGTGCTCAAATATGAGTCACATCAAACATCCCCAAAACGAACTTTTGCTCGTCCCGAGTAAAGAGGTGACAAAATCTAGGACCCTTATTTAAACTAACCTACTAATATAGCCGACGTGACATAATTAGCGGGTCTCACTCCACCCCTTCAACTCACAACAAAACAACCATGAGGTAGGATGCCTTCTTGCAAGGCAAGGTGGGGCTTGCCAAAATGGCGATACATCCAAGCATTAAAGCACACAAAACAAGTAATGGATGCATCTACAAAAATGAATAGCCACTTTCCTCATCTAAGTGGCGGAAATTATCTAAAAGGGAAGCAATCTAAGGGTACACACTCTTTCATAGATATGGTTTCTTCAAAGTACTAAGCCTAGAAGGATACCAATAAATCACCTCCAAGTTGTGTCAAGCTAGGGTACCTTTGTCCTCAATTGTTAAATGCTTTCGTCAAGAGTGGACTCCCTATGGTGTTAGAAACACTGGAGGATCGCGGAATTCCCCTTCTTGCCTAGACAAGAAGAAGGGTCGTCCCCTCTCTACCATGCACAAAAGTGAATTCGATGGATAAAGGGATCATTTGTATTTTGAGTTTCATGTGGGAGTTTGCTTTTGTTGTTGTTTTTCCCCCCAATTTCTTGTGGCATTTGACTTTTGAGAACACTTTCTTTATGCCATTTCTTTTGATGTTTGTCATTTCAACACTTGACAATTTCAACTTTTTCTTGCATTTTCATTTGAACATTTTCAAAACCACCTCATTTTTAATGAGGGTGCTTATAATTGAAGCATAGGATTTTTCATTTTGTTACTCCTCTTTTCTTTTGATGCAATTTGCAAACTTTTTGACTTTCATTTCAATTCTTGAACTCAATTTTTGAACAATTTTTGTGCCCATTCCCTTTTGAAGACAAAATGTGGTAGAACATGGAAGATGGTTGCATGGTTTCAAGGGTCACCTTGGAATAAACGGTATCCAAGGAGTTATCACACCACAAGGTACTCTTGACTAGGCCTTAATCCATGGGTCAAAGGATACTAGCATGACACATCCTAGGGTGTTTTACAAGTATTCTAACAAGCAAAGTCTTAGAAGAAAAATTATCTACAAGATCCTTATATAGACTTGTCAAGTCTCCCAAATAGATGCTTTCACAAATTTTTTCCTAAATGCAACTATATGCCATGATGCAACTAACATTTATACAACCTAATGCATATGCTTCTTCCAACTAGTATGCCAAATAATCCAAATGCAATCCTATAATCACATTGTTTATACCGCATCAATCAAAATAAAGCCACATAGTCATCAACATAAAGAGGAAAAAGGAGATTGTAAAGATTATACCATGCGGTCTTCAATATCCTCATGTCTCAAATGTGGCATAGTTGATCAATGTGAAAAAGGATAGACAAACACAATATATACAAACACAATATATATACAAGACTACACTATAAAGGAAATGAACGTGTTTTTTGGTTTTTCAAATTTTCAAATTTTTATGGTTTTTATTTTAAAAGTCATGTTAGAGTTTCCCATCCTCACACTAGTATTGGCATTGTCCTCAATGGCCAATACGATAGGAAATTATGCAAGCTATATGAGAATGCATGACTTCTACACTAAATGCAAACTATATGACATATAAACAAGTGATGCAAACTACACTACACTATATGATGCATGAATTTTTGTTTGGTTGGAGAGCATAATTTGAATTAACTCCCAATTCTTATGCTTAAACTTCCCCAAATCAAATGAGACACTATTGCTAATGTCAAAGATGGGAAAGTTCATGCACAAGAATGCTATGCATGAAACTAAATTTGTCATTTTGGATTTTACATGGTGGGAACAATAAAAGACACCTCAATGGGACCGAGGTAGGAGTCCTTTAAGTGTTTCTAGGACTCAAACAAATGATCAAGATAAAAAATTAAAAACAAGAGTAATGAACAAAGCTAAAGGAGGTGTAGGAAACTCAAAATGGATTGTGGCATCCTCCAAAAAGCTTGCTAATCCTCAATTGTCGCCCATGGCGACATCACTTCCATTGTCATCATCATCATCAACTTCCTCACTAGTATCATCATCATTACCTCCATAGACCCGGAGGCTTCACCATCATCACTTGAGCTTTGATCCTCTTCTTCCTTATTTTTCTCTTCTTCTTCAAATTCTTCAACTTCTTCACTCTCAACAACAATCTCCTCACCACCCGTGCTAGCATCCCTAGGATCAGTAGGAATGAATACTTCCCTATCCGCCCAACTAGGCAAAGGACATGATGGGTGAAGAAGTCCTTGCCTAGATAGGTGTAAGAGGGGCGGATATTGAGCTCTATAGGTATTGACTCGGTCTTCATAAGCTTGCTTATGCATGTGTTGCATTAATTGAGTCAAGTAATCATTACTTACCGCAACACCTTCGGGTCGGAATTCTTGGTAGGTGAATGGGTAGGGTGGAGTCACAATAGAGGAGGAGGGCTCGACAATGGCCTCTCTATGTTGTTGCAAGATCATCTCGGCTTCACCGGAGAGTGGAAGAAGATAGTTTGTGCTTCGGACATTGAGTCGGTAAATCTTGTTTGGTAGGATGAAGGACTTGGCATCTTTTGTAAGCCACTCAAATTTGTTGTCAAGGTTGTCATTCTTGACCCAATGGAATTTGTGAACCATAGTGGCTAGATCAATGAAGTGGCCACCCTTAACCGTCTTGTAAGTCTCATCTTTGTTGAAATCCTGGTTGAAGTGCTTTGCCAACCATGTTACCAATCCCCCATTTACTATAAAGGCCACACCTTCTTTGCCATGGTCCCACCTTTCGATTAAGAGTTGAAGAACATTGTATTTCTTGGTGAACTTCTTATCGACATTCAAGGTTGACTCAAGATAGATGAAATCAAGTTCGGTAAAATAATTAGTCCCCTTCCTAGCAAAAAGAGAATTTCCCACGACCTTGTGCCACACCCTTATGCCCGGATGGTGAACATAAAGGGCACGACACTCATGGAATGATTCGAATTTTCTTCCGGTGATAGCTTTCCACAAAGGATCGGGATCATATTTTGAATTCTTCACATAAGTTGAGTCATTATCAAGATCGAATACCTTGCCAAACTCATTAAAGGACATCTTTCTATCCACATTCACAAGGCGGAATTCAATATTCTTTCGAGTCTCTACCTTTGTGACTTCCAATGAACTTAGAAATTCTAAGGTGAGGGAGGGGTAGGTCAATTCTTGCATATCAAACAATGTAAGGAACCCCAGAGACTCAAAGAAGTTCTTGGTCCTTTCAAGAACACCCAATTTGGTCAAAGCATCTTGGCAAATAAACTTGGTCGGCAAAATTGTTTTCTTAGCAAGAGATATAAAAGCCTTCCTATGAGAATCGGATGTGAAAGTTACCTCCGAATATTCATGTAATTGCTCAATAACCGGGATAGGAGTAGAAGCTTCCACCATAGGAGTAGGAGTTTCTTAAATTTTCACTCTTGCTTGTTGAACCACCAAAGCTTTGGAAGATTGAAGAGCTTATTGCCTCTTTGAAAGATTTGATTTTGTAGGTGCGTTATTTCCACCTTTAGTCCTAGCCATTGTTCTTCTCCTTGTATGTATCAACAATAAATGATTTGCTTGAATTCTTCTAGAATCCTTGAGCTTCAATGAATCCCAAATCGAGTTAGGATTTTTGAAATTTGCTTATAACCATAGGAAATCGATTCAATCTTTGAGGATTTGGATGTTTGAATGGCTTTTTGTTGATAAAGGAGTGATTTGATTGAGTTTTGAGGAAGTTTGGTTTTGATTTTGGTGAATTTGGTTGAGGAAATTGAGTTTTATGGATGAAGGGATTGAGGGTTTTGAGGGTTTTGATGGTGTGTTTGTGTTTGAATAGAATGAAATGAAATGGGAAAGGGGGTTTAAAATCTCGTGTTTTTGCAATTCAGCAGTAGGAGACGAGCGACTTAGGCACGGGACGCTCGGATTCTAGTTCAGTCAGCATTAGAAAATGAAACCCGTGTTGAGACGAGCGTCTTCTGGAGGAGACGAGCGGATTCTGGCTTGAGACGAGCGGATTGATCTGGGGACGCTCGGATTCATAGTCAGAGTAAAATCCCAAATTTTGATGTAACTAGGACGAGCGGATTCTCATTGAGACGAGCATCTTTGGACTGAGATGAGCGGATTCTAGAGGAGACGCTCAGATTGTAGTTCAGTACCAAATTTTTCTTTTCAGCTCTGTCAAGACGAGCATCTTATTGCTCGGACGCTCGGATTTAATCCAAGACGAGCGGATTCTGGGGACGCTCGGATTACACCTGTACCTCACGGGTAAGGTTCCACCCGTGGGTATCTTCATATCCCAAGTCATTTCTTCTTCATTCCTTTGGTCTTCATTGTGAGTGCACTATGAAGGCTCGGATAGCCTAGGCAATTGCTATCCCCACACTAGTCCAAATACTACACATCAAGAAACATTAAAATACCTCCCTCACTTTCTCTCAAAATGATAATCTTGATCAAAATGTACAAATGTAAATCTAAAATTGACAAAAAATGCAATACAAGAATAAAATGTAAGTTAAGGGGTTAGAATATTTACAAATGGTGGTTTAGGGAGCACTCCACCAAACTCTCACTCTTGAGATGAGATGTCAAGGGGGCATAGCTAATACGTGCAATTTATATAGTCTTTTTAGCCTTTTAATGCACGCATTTCTATGCCCTTTTGTATCATTATGTATTGCAAAATGCCCCGAATTTGCTACTTTGCTTTGTTTTGTCTAATTTGCAGAAATGAACCTGAAAGTAGTGAAACCGCGCCTTATTCGTCCTGTTTAGCATGCATTATAAGGAGACGGGAATATTGGAGCGAGACTCATGCCTTGGAATGCGTGAAGGATAGTCATTTGAAGCTGCCAAAGACGAGTATAGGCTGATTTGATGGAAAAGCACTCGATCGAGAAGAATTGATGGTCGATCGAGTGGTTTGGCTGACACAAGGATTCGATCGAGTGATTCTATCTGCTCGATCGAAGTGGTGATTATTGGAGTTCCTCGATCGAGAGGTTTATCTGCTCGATCGAGTACATATGCTGGAGAAGACCTCGATCGAGTGGTCTGAACCCACTCGATCGAGAGGTTTGCCGACTTATGTAGGTTTGCTAAGCCCGTGTTGTTTTATTTTTGTTAAGTACTACGCCTCCCTATATAAGGAAGTCGTAATTAGGTCATTAGGATTATCTTTCATACTCTTAATGACTCATTCCTTGACTGCTTAATCTCTTTACCTTTTTCTTATTTTGTGGATTGTTCTCTACGCCAGATTCATAAATATTGTAATCGTTCTTTCCTCTTTAATCTCATCTTAATTCTTGTTTGCTTAAATTTTTGTTTTCCCTTTATTACACTCTTGCCCTAGTTTTCTTTATGCCTGATCATTATCGTTTTATCATGTCTTCCATTACAATACTTATTATTATTATTGTTGACACCATTAATAACATGAGTAGCTAATTCTTTATATGTTAAGATTAGGGAATCCATGGTAGGATTGTGACGATGTAGTGAATAGACTAGATAATTTACATGTGAGAATCTGTCCCCATAGCAATTTAACTGTAACATCAATTTATTTGAGTGCACGCTTCTGAATTACATTAATCTGGTTAACTTTACTCCTGGATCAGAATATTGGAATAAATAGACCTGCTATGAATATTAGATTACCCTAATGAGGACGGAAGTTAAGTTAGTGGAAATCTAGGATAGAAAGTGACCGGAAGGACCTTTCCCTTATCCATCTCACAGTAGATTGTCTAGGCTATTTGCAATTCAGTCTATAGACTACCATGGTAAACCAAAATCCTGGCATACCCTCTCTTCTTTGATCACTCTTATCATATTTTCTCATTTTTATTGCTCTTGCCTTATTTCTCTTTTCCTTAATTCTTCTGTAGTTTAGAAATCAAATTAAAACCCCCCATATTTTGACTTAAATAGACGGACCTAAGACATATATCTTGCCTCCCTGTGGAGAATCGACCCTACTTATCGCTAGCTTCCGTTAGTATATTTAGGTTTATTTTTGGTACACAAAAAACAATATCAAATTTTGGCGCCGTTGTCGGGGAGGCAATAGCCCTATCTGCCTTTTTGTTTCGTTTATTTTTATCCGTCTCAGGGAATTTTCATTCCTTTAGACAGTTCTCACTTATTTCTTTCAGTGTTGTGTATGCCTAGGTCAAACATGTCGGAATTAGTCTCTACTGGTCCTGAGCCAGAGAGATCTTTTCGGCATAGACTCCGTCTGCAAAGAATGATTCGAAAGGAAGACTTGAGTACTTTCGAACCCGAGATACAACACTTTCTTTTTGCAGAAGACTCGTCTTGTGAAGAAGACAATTCTATTTCTGCTATCAAGCCTGTAAAGATGCCTAACTTTGCGAGTCACTCAGAGCCCACAGCTGCCTCGATTCTTAAGGATTTCAAGCTCGCGACAGAGGATGGTAACACTTTCGATATCCGTCCGCCCTATATAAATTTGGTCGAAAGAAATCTTTATCGAGGTGTGGCGGGTGAATATCCGCAAAAACATATGGAGGTCTTTACTGACTACTGCTCTACCATTCCCGCCACTAAGGGAGTGACCAAAGACAAGATAAAGGAAGTCCTGTTTCCTTTTTCATTGATTGGAGCGGGGAGTGGCTCACGATCTTGATCGCACTGCAGCTGGTATTACCAACTGGGAAAATCTTGCTCTTGCCTTCTATAAAAGGTACTTTCCTCCCCAACGTACTAATCAGCTGAGAGGAAAGATTATGAGTTTCAAACAGGCACCTGATGAGAATTTTTATGAGGCTTGGTGTCGGTTCAAGAAGCTAGTGAGGTCTCTATCTCACCATGGATTTGATCAGTGGTTTTTGTGCAACCAATTTTATAATGGGTTGTATGATGACCACCGCGCTATACTTGATGCCTTATCTAATGGGAGATTCCAAAAGAACATTGATGATGATAAGGGATGGGGCATTATTGAGGAGATGGCGACCCATTGTGCTGAGTATGGGAACCCGAGGGACGGTATTCGGACAATACATTCGGTCGACAATGCAGTTGTGGCTCAGCTGGAAGCCATGAATGCTCGTTTTGACAGGTTGGAGTTGCAGCAAGCTGGTGATCAACAGACGGTCCATCTGTTGACTAGACAGGAAACTGTCACTTGTGAGAGATGTGGAAGCAATGACGGTCACACTGCTATTGACTGTCTGACAGAAAAAGAACAAGTCCTTGCCTTTCAGCATAATAGGCAAGGAGGAGGTTCCTATTAGAATAACCAAGGGGCAGTCCATCCCATTTTGAGGTGGACCAGTCAAAATGTTCTTAATTCTACTCCTCCACCGCAGCAACAACAACCCTATGTCCCTCCTTATAAATCTCAACAAGGCTTTGTAAAGCCTCCATCTTTTCCACCGCCGCATCAAGGAGCTTCCTCAAGTGGAGTTAGTGAATTGGGTGAGTTAAAGTCGATGATTCAATCATTGACTAAGCAGCTGCAAATGAGTGATCAATAAAAAAAAGCATCCATTAAGTCACTTGAAACTCAAGTTGCTCAATTGGCCGCGAGTCAATCCACGAGGAAACCGGGTCATTTGCCATCTCAATCTGAGAAAAATCCACATGAGAGGATAAAATTGATTAACCTGCGAAGTGGTCGTTCTTATGAAGGACCAAAATTGTCAACTTTTGAGGACATATCAGACCCGAGGAGTGCTGTTGCGGATGATGAACAGTCGTCTAATGCTGAAAATATGCCTAGCACGAAGAAAATACTCGATCGACTAATTTCTGGTGGTCGATCGAGTAGAAATGTTGAAGAAAACACTTGATCGAATGGAATTGGTGGTCGATCGAGTAAACTTGCTATTCAAGGAACAGATCGAGAGGTTGAAACCACTCGATCGAGTAAAAATTCTGAAGAATCTAATCGATCGAGCGGAATTGTGCTCGATCAAACAATGTGGATATAGAGGAACTCGATCAAGAAGATGCTAATACTCGATCGAGTGAAAAGTCACCTGGAAGGCCTCGATCGAGAGGTAAAAAGACTCGATCGAGTGAAAAAGAATTTGAACCCGCTGAGACATTGGAAGAAAGGAATAAAGGGCTCGAAATTCCTATCATTGTGCTCTTTCCAAGGTGATTACAGAACAACAAGGTTAATCAACAATTCGGGAAATTTGCTGAGATCCTGAAAAGCCTACATGTTAAAGTTCCGTTCGCCAAGCTGCTTACCCAAGTACCCTCTTATATGAAATTCATGAAAGAAGTTTTAACACGTAAGAGGCACATAAATGATCATGAGATGGTAGCTTTAACTGAAGTAGGGACTGCCTTAGTTCAAAATAAGTTACCACCTAAACAAATTGACCCGGGTAGCTTTTCAATTCCTTACCACATAGGCACCCATTTGATTGATAACGCGCTATGCGATCTAGGTGGTAGCGTGAGCGTCTTACCCTTTCTCTCGCTAGGAGACTCGGTTTGACCAAATTTAATTGCACTAACATGACCATTCAAATGTCCAACGGTAGTATATCATGGCCACTAGGAGTTATAGAGGACATACCTGTCAAGATTGGGAGATTCTTTATTCCCATAGATTTTGTAGTTCGTGACATCCTCGAGGACACTCACACCATTATTATTTTAGGGAGACCATTTTTATTCACTGCTCGTGCAGTGATCGATGTTGGGGGCAAGACACTTACATTTCAGGTCGGAGACGAGGAGCTGATTTTCCATCAGTCCAAATCTCGTAGGGCTCCCATGCAAGTTCAACCTCTCAATGCCCTATCCTCTACTGACTCAGATATAGACATTCCAGCTGCGAATGTTGAATTTTGTGCTGCTATCGTAACCCCTCCGCCTTGAACTGAGAGCAAAAAGAAGGAACATTCTTCGGTTTTCCTTGCTGCAGGTACAGATGGAGTGGGTGCTGGAGTTTTCAACGGTCAAAGTGCGGTTAAAGTCAATCAGAATGGAGATGCCAATGTCATTGTCAATGGGAACAACAAAGGGAAGAAGAAAGTTTGTGCATACGTGGACGTCAACAACTCTCCTTCCACTGGTTCAAATTCAAACTTAAGGAGATCGAAGAGGACGGTCAAAGATGTTGAAGGGACCTCCTCCAGTCAGAAGCCCTTATGTGGGCTACTGAAGTGTTTTGGGCAATAAGCGTGGAATGCCCCGTGTATTAATTTATAAAATTTAAATTCCCGTTGGGTTTCGTTATTGCGTTTTTTTGAACTTTTAGACTTTAGACTAATTAGCTTAGCGAATATCGACTTTAGACTACTTATTTTGTGATTTGGTATTGTCAGGATATGTTTTAGCGTGTTTTTATGCAGGTTTGGGGGAGTTTATATCGCATTGGGATAAGTTACACGAGTAAACATCTCTATCGAGTACTTTCTGTACTCGATCGAGAGGAATGCCCAAGGAAGTTGATCGATCGTTTAGTTTAAGGCACTCGATCGAAGTGTCAAAAAGAAGGAGTACTCGATCGAGAGACAAGTTGTTCGATCGAGCAGAATGGAAGCTAGCGTTCTCGATCGTATGGTTTTAAATCACTCGATCGAGTGAAGTTGTCTATTATATGCAGGAAGTCCCTTTCTCTTCCTCTTATTTTCATTGTAACTTCTTTTTCTTCCTTGTATGCGATATTTTGTGCGAAATTTCCCCAATTCCTCCATTAATCCTTCCCTCATACCAAATCCAACACCCACATTATAATCCTTGTGCCTAAATCGACATTTGCCCTCATTTTTCCCCTTAAAATTCGTTCTTGTTACGTTTAATTTTGGGAATTAGGGTTTTCGGGTTTTTCGATCAAAATTCGTTTCTTGCTGCTTTTCTTTGTCGATTTTCTAGCTCATTGTTGTGGGTTCATCGTCAAGTAAGTATTCCCTTCATTCCTTTATTGTTTAATCGCTTGTTTTCGACATAATTAAAGGATTAAGGTTGAGGGTTTTGCGGGTTTAGTTCGAAAATACGACTGATTTGGGAGTTTTTTTGTTTAATTGATTGTTTTTACCCATTGCTTACATGCTTAGGATGGAAAGTAGCTCCCTTCCCTCGACTAGCTCGACTGTTGTTCCATCCTCGACTGAGACGGTGGTCACTGCTGCCACCACCGTCACTCCGACTGTTAGTACCTTCGTTATTCCTGCTGTTACTGTTTGTACTACTTCTGCTGCTGTTGCTAGTTCCATCTCTATTATGGCTAGCTCTGTTTCAGCCTCTATGGTTTCTGCTAGCAGTGTTGCTACCTCTGTTTCTGCTTCGTCTACTAGCACATCCACTACCTCTACTTTTGGTACCGTACCCACTCGAGTGACTACCCATGCTGCATGGTCACCAGCTGTCACAGCCGCTTACCGGTCTGCCTTAGTACCTCGCCCCGCTACTGGACGGGCTTCTTCCTTAGGTACTAGAGGACGGGGTCGCGGACAAGCCACACCCGCTACTGGCCGGGTCACGATCCGTGTCGATGAGTCTCTTGACCCGCACCCCGACTACCCCGAGGTACGTTTTGTTAATGCTATACATCGTACTCGTTTCTTTGCTTTAGAGAGCTGTGATTTTGCTTCAATGAAGTTTTTGTGTTGTAAGTCGCTTGAGAGGTTAGGTATTTATGAGCCCGTAGTTGAGATATTGAACGGGACGGGGATGACTGGCCTAATCACCATGAGTGACACAACCTACAGGGAGCTGACCGTCGAGTTTTTCAGCTCCTTCACCTTTTTTGTCGGCGCATACGCCACTGACCCTCGTAGTTCTTGTGTTTCTTTTCGGTTATTTAAACGGACCACGACTTGAACCCTAGAGGAGTTTGGCAGTAGGTTAGGCTTGTCTTCTACCGGTGACTAGGACCCTCCTAGGAAGGTCCTATGCATCTTGTGGCGGACCTTGGCACAAACACCTTATGCGGAGCGCAAGCTCGCTGACATCCATCTTCTCCCGGCCCGTTACTTCTTGCGTCTCATTGGTGGGACCATTTTTGGCCGTAAAGAACCAAACAATGTGAACAACATTGAGTTGTCTATTCTCGGGGGCTATCTGAACATCGATAGCGAGGGCCCCTTTGTGCTCAACGTTGCTTATTTGACTACTCAGTATTTTCATACTGTGGGGCGGAAGACTTCGGGCACCATTGTCTGCGGTGGCAGAGCCGCTTTTCTTGCCCGATCTATCTTCCCCGCCTTCCCTCGTGACTTACAGCACCTAGACACTGATAGGTACCTTGACCTGGCAGCTATGTTGTCCATGACTTGGCTTGCTTCTGACCAGCGGGCTTGGAAGATATGTGGTTCCTTGTCCGAGGTCTTACCTTGCACCACCCTACCCCGTCTTGTCCCTTTGCCTACTGTTCGGGGTAGGATACCTCCACCACTACCCATGTTTCATCTCCCACTTGCTCCACCTCCTACCATGTCCGCTTCTAAGAAGCGGAAGAGACCTGAGACCGGAGAGGGATCTACACCTTCTACGGGTGGCGAGACTTCGACGGCCATTCCTACCCCGATCTCTACTCCTACTCCTACTCCTACTCCTACTCCTGCACCTGACCAGACACAGCCGGTTTATCCGGCTAATTTTGTTCGACCTCCACCTTTTGAGGCGTCTACGGTCCTAGACCAAGGGTGTTGTGACGGTTTGTTTCTCGAGCTTCTTACCAGGCAGGCTCGTATGGAGCGGGCCATTGCACTTACTTTGTTCCCTCTATACAAGTATCACATGAGGAGAGGACATCCTGTCCCTGAGGGCTGGCCACACCCGTCTTTCTACTGGTACCCAGCTGAGGGGTACCCACAGCCAGCCAGCGAGGCAGACACCGCTGAGGAGGAGGAGAGAGTACGAGTTGAGGAGGGAAGGAGGAGGGATTAGTAGGGAGTAGGAGGTGGACCTCGGCTTCACAGTAGAGGACGTGGAGGACGACGGCTACGAGTAGCTACTGGTCTACTCACTTCCCCAGTTTTCTGGCTGGTTTGGAAAATTTCGTGTTTTGTATGTACATTCTTGCTCTTTTATTTATTTTTGTCTCTTTTTTATTTATTGTTTTCCATGCATTTATTGGTTTTTTTTACCCCGTTCCTATTATATATCTGCTGGTGTATGCTGGAGGACAACGAGGGCGTTGTCCGTTTTGGTATGGGGAGGGTAATGCATCCTTTAAGTCTGCTTTTGCATTTGTTTTTGCATTCATGTTTCCTTTTTCTGCTTGCATTGTATTTATTCCTTTTAAAAATCATAAAAATCAAAAAATATTAGAAAAATGTCAAAAATTCAAAAAAATATTCACGTTTCATTTTGCATATAGGTTGAGTCGGAACGGTCGATTTCTGTGTTGATATTACACTGTAACTTGTCATTTTTACTTGAGCCTTGCATTTTTATTGACAGTTATTAGCTTAGCCTTGCCCATATTTACGAGTTAATGTCAAAAATTTAGCTGACTGTGTAGACTTGACCTGATAGATTGGCAACCTACTTTACAATTTCTGAGTTTTAGAGCCATATAACTGGTGACATTCATGACCAGTTCATTAGAAATTCAGAGTAGTACTCCTTGCGTAACATGTTCATCACTTTTGCACATATATGAAATTCGAGTTCATGTCAAATGCATACATTCGGGTTTGTGGTCGGTGTCACATGCAGGGAGGTGCTTGTAATTTTTCCCCTTCTTTCATTTTCACCCATTTAGCTCCACTTTAGACAAATATAGTCTTTTTGACCCATTAGCTACACCCAAAATTTAGCCTACCCAGTCAAGCTAATTTAGTATGACTTTTGTGGTATGTTTATCATGTTGCGAGTTTGGCCTATTTTTATTGATTGGAGTTGGTAGAAAAATGAGAAGGAATGAGGAAAAAAAGACGTGAAAAAGAAAAAAAGAGAAAAGAAACGTGTGAAAAAAAAAAGAAGAAAAAAATTTAAACAAGGGAAATCAGACGTGAGAAGAAGAAAAAAAGAAAGAAAAAACATATGAAAAAAAATAAGAATTTGAAGAATGAGACCGTATTAAAAAAGGGAAGTTTGTGACGGTCTCACTCCTCTGTTCTTATTTACATCTTTTTGAGGAGATAGTATATTTGGTTAGTGAGTTGTGTGCCAATGAAGGGTACTTGCACTTTATTTTCTAGTCAGCTGAGATTCGGATGGTCTTATTTGGTCTTGTTAGGGAACTGGCTTGACGCTTTACCTCCATATTTCCATAATCTGTTTTGCCTTTTCTCACCTGTAGCCTCACTTTCCCATATTCTTTGTAAGCCCTTGGTTGTGACGGACATTGTTGGTTGGAATGTGTGCATAGTATTTGAATCGTATGTCATTTTTGTTGCATGCATGTTATGTAGGTCGCAGTTTAGGTGAGTGACTGTATTCTCTTTCTCTTTTATACATATATTTCACCCTTTGCTTCATGAGAAAAGAGTGACCCCGTGAGAGTCCGATTTTGTTGGTCTTGCAAGGTCGGTAGGTCAGCTTTATTTATGGACATCTTATAACTCGTTTGTGTATTGACTGCTGTAGCTATGACTGTTAATTTTCATTTGCATTAAATTGGTTCAAGTAGACAAGTTATAGCTAGCTCTGAGATTTCATTTCCGTTCTATTAGTTTGCATTTAGTTTACTCGAGGACGAGTAAAGGTTCGGTTTGGGGAGATTTGATACGTGCTATTTATATAGTCTTTTTAGCCTTTTATTGAACGCATTTCTATGCCTTTTTGTATCATTATGTATTGCAAAATGCCCCGAATTGGCTACTTTGGTTTGTTTTATCTACTTTGCAGAAATGAACCTGAAAGTAGTGAAACCGCGCCCTATTCGTCCTGTTTAGCATGCATTATAAGGAGACGGGAATATTGGAGCGAGAGTCATGCCTTGGAGTGCGTGAAGGATAGTCATTTGAAGCTGCGAAAGACGAGTAGAGCCTGATTTGATGGAAAAGGATTCGATCGAGATGAATTGATGGTCGATCGAGTGGTTTGGCTGACACAAGGATTCGATCGAGTGATTCTATCTGCTCGATCGAATTGGTGATTATTGGAGTTTCTCGATCGAGAGGTTTATCTGCTCGATCGAGTACATATGCTGGAGAAGACCTCGATCAAGAGGTTTGCCGACTTATGGGGGTTTGCTAAGCCCGTGTTGTTTTATTGGTTAAGTATTACGCTTCCTTATATAAGGAAGTCGTAATTAGGTCATTAGGATTATCTTTCATACTCTTAATTACTCTTTCCTTGACTACTTAATATCTTTACCTTTTGCTTGCTTTGTGGATTGTTCTCTACGCCGGATTCATAAAGATTGTAATAATTCTTTCCTCTTTAATCTCATCTTAATTCTTGTTTGCTTAAATTCATGTTTTCCCTTTATTACTCTTGCCCTACTTTTGTTTATGCCTGATCATTATCGTTTTATCACGTCTTCCATTAGCATACTTATTATTATTATTATTATTATTATTATTATTATTATTATTATTATTATTATTATTATTATTATTATTATTATTATTATTATTATTATTGTTGACACCATTAATAACATGAGTAGCTAATTCTTTATATGTTAGGATTAGGGAATACATGGTAGGATTGTGACGATGTAGTGAATAGACTAGATAATTTACATGTGAGAATCTGTCCCCATATCAATTTAACTGTAACATCAATTTAGTTGAGTGCACGCTTCTGAATTACATTAATCTGGTTAACTTTACTCCTGGATCGGAAGATTGGAATAAATAGACCTGCTATGAACAGTCGATTACCCTAATGAGGACGTAAGTTAAGTTAGTGGAAATCTTTGATAGAAAGTGGACCGGAAGGACCTTTCCCTTATCCATCTCACAGTATATTGTCTAGGCTATTTGCAATTGAGTCGATAGACTACCATGGTGAACCGAAATCCTGGCATACCCTCTCTTATTTGATCACTCTTACCGTATTTTCTCATTTTTATTGCTCTTGCCTTATTTCTCTTTCCCTTAATTCTTCCGTAGTTTAGAAATCAAATTAAACCCCCCCCCCCCCCCCCATATTGTGACTTAAATAGACGGACCTTGTACAGATATCTTGCCTC
This sequence comes from Silene latifolia, assembly GCF_048544455.1. Lineage (NCBI taxonomy): Eukaryota > Viridiplantae > Streptophyta > Magnoliopsida > Caryophyllales > Caryophyllaceae > Silene > Silene latifolia. The sequence goes on along the minus strand of NC_133538.1, from coordinate 419,143,417 downwards.
CCTGTGGAGAATCAACCCTACTTATCGCTAGCTTCCGTTAGTATATTTAGGTTTATTTTTGGTACACAAACGACAGTATCAATAGCCAAGGTGTTGTTGATGTTGCTCAACACCTTGAAGAAGTAGTCGAAGGCGTGTTCATTGTCATTCTAAAGATATTCAATAGACCTTTGCACATTGTGTTCTTCATGGTGGTAACTTGAGTCAAGATGGTCACCAAAGCCTTGGTCTATAGCATTGCCAATATAGGGATTGACTAAACCATTGAATTTGTCATCCCATAGACCACATACTTCACTAGCTTGCTTCCCTATAGTTTCATGAGTTGATGGAAACAACTCCTCTTTCTTGTTATCATGGCCAATAAGGCCTTCTTCATTACTTGTCATGAGTGGTGGTGAGCTATTCAAGCTATCATTGTTGCAATTTCCTTGCTCCTTGGACGGAGCATCTTGAAGATTATCCACTTTCTTCTTCCATATGGGTGGTGATTCTTTACCCATAGCTTATTCTTTGCATTGAGATGCCAACTTCTTCCTATCACTTTCTCGGCTATAGTGATCAATCATGAAACATGGCTCATGTAAGCGGGGAGCTCTCATTGTCTTGTCAAGGTTAAAAGTGATTGTTTCATCTCACAGTTCAAGTGTGAGCTCTCCGTGTTTCACATCAATCACCGCTCCCGCGGTATATAAGAATGGTCTTCCTAAAATGATAGGAATGTTGGAATCTTCCTCCATGTCAACAATAACAAAGTCTACCGGGATGAAGAACTTGCCAATTCTTACGGGCACATCTTCCCATACCGCTAAAGGTGTCTTCGTTAATCGATCCACCATTTGAAGCGTGATACTAGTGCATTTGAGTTCTCCCATTCCTAGCCTTTTGCACACCGAGTGTGGCATGGCACTCACACTTGCCCCAAGGTCACATAAAGCTTTGTTGATGGTGCATGGAATAGAGAAACTTCCCGTATCTTTGAGTTTTGGAGGTGAACTCCCTTGTAGGATAGCACTACTCACCTTTGTGAACGCAATAGTCTCTAGCATCAGGATAGATTTCTTCTTTGTTAGAATATCTTTCATGTATTTCGCATAGGCCGGAACATGATTGGCTAATTCCGTAAATGGAATTGAGGCTTCTAAGTTCTTGACAATCTCCACGAACTTTCCAAGTTGTTCATCAAACTTAGGCTTAGCTTGGCGACTTGGGAATGGAAGTCTAATCACAATAGGCTCTTTCTCATTAGCCTTCTCTTCATTCTTCTTTTTTGAAACTTCTTGAATGGTGGTGGGTTCTTCTTCTTCCTTAGAGTTTTCAACTCTTTCCTTGTCACTAGAATTCACAACATCTTCATTAATTTGCTTCTTTGGCCCTTTATACCTTGTACCACTCCTCAAATGGATGGCACTCACCGACTCATGTCTTGGGGGATTACCTTGAGATGGGAATTGCCCGTTTTGTCTTTGAGAGCTAGAAGATGCTAATTGAGACATTTGGGTTTCCAACATCTTTGTGTGAGCTAGTATGTTGTTGATGGTGATATCTTTTGCTTGGCTATCTTTGGGCATTTGAGTGAAAAATTCTTGTTGATTCTTTTGCATTTGGAGGATCTCTTTTTGAATATCAAAGCCTTGGTCATTGGATTGATTGTAAGAGTGTTGATTTTGATAACCTTGGATTTAGTAAAAGGGTCTTTGAGCTTGGTTCCTCATTGGAGGTGGGGTGTATGTTGGTTGAGGGTTTTGAACATTTTGGCTTTTATATGAAAGATTGGGATGGAATTTGATATTCTCATTGTAATAGTTGGAATAAGGGGTGCCACACTTGTATGCTTGGAAAGCATTCACTTGTTCACTTATTCCCATACATTCACTTTGGTCATGTCCCAGAGTTCCACAACTCTCACATACTCCACTTGGAATTGAGGATGATGCCACCATAGCATTAACATGTTTCTTGGGTAATTTGGAGGCCTCTTCAAGTTTAGCCATGACCTTCTCAAACTTCAAATTAATGGTGTCAATGTTAGCACTTAATTGGGCACCCAATTGAGTAATGGAATCCACCTCATGCTTTCCTCATCTAGTAGCCTTCCGAGGTCTACTATATTGCGAGTTATGGACGGTCATTTCTTCAATTTTGTTCCATGTTTGATTGTCATCAACTTCGATAAACATACCATTGGATCCCATATTGAGAATGTTTCGGGAGTCTTCATATAGACCATTCCAAAATTGTTGTACAAGGAACCACTCGATAAGTCCATGGTGTGGACAAGAACGACAAGTGTCCTTGAATCTCTCCCATGCTTCGTACAAAGATTTCTCATCCCTTAGTTTGAACCCGGTGATTTGGGCTCTCAACATGTTAGTCTTTTCCGGAGGATAGAATTTCTTGTAGAAAGCAAGTGCCAATTTCTTCCAAGAATAAATACCAAGAGTAGCCTTGTCTAGGCTTTTCAACCATTGTTTCACGGTACCAATCAAAGAAAAAGGAAATAAGACCCATCGGATTTGGTCTTGAATAACTCCGGTTTGAGAAATCGCATCACAATAGTCACAAAAAGTCTCCATATGTGAGTGAGGGTCTTCACTAGGCATCCCCCCAAATTGACTTCTCTCAAATATTTGTATGAATGCAGATTTGGTAATGAAATTACCGGTTAAATGTTGTGGTGTAGGAGTACCATTTGGTAGGTTCTCCTCGGTTGGTACAGAATGTGATGAGAATTTAGGCATTGTGGGTTGATTTTTTGGTGGGTTTTTTATTGGGTTATCCTCTCCTTCTCTTGCAAAAGGGTTGGTAAACTCAATGTTATTTGGTTGAATGTCCACAATTTCTCCAATACCTCTTAAAGTACCTCTAGCAAGTTTTCTATTGTTGGTCAAAGTTCTTTCAATTTCAACATCAATAGGTAAAAGATTACCATGCGATCTCCTAGACATGCAAAATATCAAACAACTCGAAAAAAATTAGAACAACATTGAGGAGATTGACTTCCCCAAGGTAAAGAAAGACACAACTAAAAACAATTAATGAAAATCAAATCAAGTTAACACAGTCCCCGGCAACGGCGCCATTTTTGGTGTCGGTTATAACTCGTCGTCAAAAGTTACCTAACCAAAACAATATTTATAACTTCACAAACTACTCTTAGCAAAGAGTTAAGTAAAGGTCGGATCCCAAGGGATGGGTATTGATGTAGGATTTTCAATTGTAAGTGGTCATGTCTTAGGGTGTCACAATTTGGGTTGAGATAGGAGATCAACTAAACTAATCAACAATATAAAAGCAAGGTAATAAAAACAAGCAAGGTGATTAAAATGAGATGTAAACAACTGATTAAAAGCACTAGGGTGTCATGGGTTCATAGGGGATTCATTGGAGTTAATCATACAAACATGTTCTCTTCTAGATGAAAGCACTTATTGTTGTGATGGGATCGAGTTGGTGTATAAGCTTACAATCCCTAAGAAGGTTTGGGTCCTGGAGCCGAATCGATTAGATTGTACAACACCTATAAGTGGACTTAGTCCTTCCTATCCAACTATATCACTACTACAGATACCGGCTATAACAACGGTTAAAAACCGTTGTTATATTAAAAAGCCGTTGTTGATAAAGCGTCCGTTGTAGTAGGTTTTAACAACGGTTGGTTTTTCTAAGAAACCCGTTGTGAAAACTATTAACAACGGTTTAAAGTAGAAAAAACTGTTTTAGAAAGGGTGACTAAATTTTAGTGGGAAAGTTATAACAACGGTTAAAGTATAAAAAACCGTTGTTATAACTAAATACAACAGGTTTTTTTTAAATAACCGTTGTTGTTTATTTAAAAAAAAATTAATTAAATATTAGATGCATGCATTATTACCGCGACCCATTATAATTCCGATGCATGCATTATTACTGTCAATCCCTGCATATGAATGGACAATATATGGAATGAGAAGGGTTAGAGCATCAGCAATGGTAGAACCGAAATCGAGTTTGTTTTTCGCCACATAATCGCCACATCATTTTTTAACAAACCCAAACTATAAGAACAAATTTTAACAATGGTAGAACCCATTTATAATTCTTAAATAGGTCCCACCTAAAATAAAAACTAATTGAGTTATATATATATATATATATATATATATATATATATATATATATATATATATATATATATATATATATATATATATATATATATATAAATTAGAAGAAATTTGGCTAAAATATTGATTGAAATAATAGGGGGTCACCCCTGACACCATACATGTTAGTTTTTATCAAGCTAAAACAAGTGAGTGTAATACACTCATAAATGTGCTCCACTTGTGCATGACACTCTCTTGCTTTGTTACTTCCATTCATTTTTTCTTTTTTTTAATTCATTTTCTTCTTATATACAACGAACCCAGTTTGTCTGCACAAACCATTATGGACGAACTACTGTCAAACTCCATCCCACAATGATGAAGGTTCGTTCTTACATAAGAACTCTCGTTAAGAACCAACCATTGCTGATGCTCTAAGATTTGAAGCAGAGATATGATGGCACAACTTCCTAAACATATATTAATTAAAAAACAACTCAAAAGACACATTACTTAGTATAAATATATGCGTTATCTCAACCACCATTCCATTATCTCACTATATATCTCCAAGCCTTAACTGCTAAAACAAAATCCAAACCCTAAATCTTTCAAACAAACTCCAAACTTCATCAACAATGAATGATACCATCCGTAACTGTTACTATGATCGAGCACAACAGGGTTTCATCCGCCGGTTGCTGGACATCGAGGACAGGTACAGGAGCTGCCATGAGGACGCTCAGACCACACTCAAGGACGCCAAAAAAAAATGGCTTGACAGAGTAGCAGTTTGTTGCAGCTATATAACGATATAGCAACTGCTAAACGAAACCTCCAAATAGCTTAGGAGGAGATGATGGATATCATAGAAGAGAATGAGACTCTCTATGCATATCTAAGAATTGCATTTTTATCAATATAATTCGTTTTTTAATTTATGTATTTATATATATATATATATATATATATATATATATATATAAATTAAATTTATCATGCATTCCTCTATATCATCTTGCTTCTTCTTTGTTTTATTTTATTTAATTTGTTTTACAAGCTAATAAACGCAGAAAAACAACAGTGACAAAACTAATTAAGCGAATAATACTTAGAGAAAGAACATAATAATCGATAAAAACACATGCAAATGAAATAATTAGAGAAAGAAAATAATGACTGAGATTACAAAACCTAAATTAAATCATGCATATTTACCTGATAATTAGAGAAAGTAAGAGACGATGAAGCCAACAGTGACGGCGAGATGATAAAGCGAGATGAGGTAGAGAGAAAGAGACGATGATAAAGTGTGTTTGTGTTTGTGTTTGTGTTTATGTTTGTGTATGTTTGTGTTTGTGTTAGGTTTGTGTTTTGTGGTTGTAGTTGATCTGTGTTTGTGTAGTTTATAGTATGGAAAGTATTGACAACGGTTGTTAAACAAAAACCCGTTGTCATTACAGAATATATTAACAACGGGTCCATAGTAAACCGTTGTTAAAAAGTATTAACAACAGGTTTATAAATAACCGTTGTAATTACTTTTCACTAACTTTGCGCCCATTTTGCGCCAAATTATTAACAACGGTTGTGCATGTTTGACCCGTTGTTAAAACCTATAACAACGGTTATGGAACCATAAGCGTTGTAATTAATTTTAGTAAAATTCGCGCCATCCGTTCTACAACGTCTTATGGTGATTTTCGTGGATAAGCGTTGTTAAAGGGGCGTTGTAGTTGCCTGGATTGGTAGTAGTGTATGCATGGTCTAATGAGACTCGAGTTGGTGTATAAGATTACAAGTCTCATTGAAAAGATAAGTGATGGGTAAAAAATGCAAGGATTCATAGGCTCGCATTTCATCAAACATAACATGTGCATAAGTTAAAATCGCAACAAGCAAGCAAATTAATTATGAAAACATATTATATTAAGCACAAATCAATCCCCATATTGGTTTCCCTTAATTCCCCATTAAACCTAGTTAAGGAAACTACTCACTCATTATCAAGTTTAACATGCTAACAAGGTTGTCAATCATACTAGCAAAGCAAAATATGATGAATAAATGAAAATGATTAACAATAATTAAACAAGGTTAAGAGAGAATTATACCTATGAAGATGATTCCAAAAAATAATGCAAAGAATAATAGAAGTACTTGATGATTGATGGAAGGTTGTCAATCCTCCAAATAAACCCAAATAATCTTCTAATTACCCAAAATAAATGAAGAATAATAGAGGAATTAAGGAAAGATTAAGTATTGAGATTTTTATTAAGACTAGATTAAAAGTTGATTACAAGATTAAGGAATGATTAGAACTTGATTAAGAAAGTATTAAGAGAGCATGCTAATCTAAGTAGTACAATGGGGCATTTATACTAAAGATTAGGTACAAGGATTAGGGTTACAAAGAGCTTAAATAACTATTAAGTCCTTGAGAAAAGTTGAGGAAATGCCCCTCTTGAAGGAAATGAGCATATCCGTCTTGCTAGTCTCGCCATGATCCGTGCGTCTTGGGAAGTGGCACGGGCTCTCTTGGCTGTGATCCGAGCGGATAGTCTGGGAAGACGCTCGGATCCTCTTGCTGCAAGACGAGCATCTTGGCTGGGAGGCGCTCGGATGTTGGTGGAGGAAGACGCCCGGATTGGGTGTGATCCACTCGGATCTCACGACAGACTGCTTCTCTTCTTTTCTTCCTTCATAATCCGCGAGGATCATTCCGGGGATGCAAGGATCCTTTCGTCATTGCCCATTTTACTTTATTATCTACATAGGCCTTCTAGTGATGTCTTCTCTTTGATGCTTGGTCATTAGATGCGATCAATTAAGCTCCATTTCGCCATGTAAATGCAAGGTTAGCACTCCTTTCCTACCAAGGAGACAAAACCTCAAAGAATATGCAAAATGGGAAAATAAAGATGGTAAATGACCCAATTATGCACTATAAAGCATAGGAACGAGGTTAGATCAGGACTAAATGTGCTCTAATATGAGTCACATCAATATGAAGTCTTGATTGTCGATAGCAACACTGCTAAATATCGCTGGAGAGATACATATATCGTAGACTAGAAATATCTTGATCATCATGAAATAAATCTTGAGCGAGCAATACTGCAAATTACTGCTGCGCTGGGGAAAATGAAGACTCGAACGATACTGCAAAATACCGCGACCCTGGGCATAACGATTTGAGCAACACTGTGAAGTACTGTTGCACTGGAAGACTCGAGCAACACTGCAAAATACTGCTGTACCGGTCGTACGGAAGACTCTGTGTGGGTTGAATCATCTCCGGGGGAATCTGCTTGTGTCGGTTTCCAAACAAACTCTGTTTCTCGGGAAGTACAGTATATCGGCTATAATGAACTCTCGCTCGGGATAGAAATATATCGACATAGGCGTGTTTTAAGACACCGTTGAGGAAAATAAAGAGGCTTGACTGATAGTGGCGCATCACCGTTGGAAGTCCGCTCGTTGTTGCAAGCGAAATCCCTATAAAGAAATGAATTTATGAACCGGGTTCAAAAAAAAGATCTTTGCCGGAAGATAAAATATTGTTACGGCTTTGCGGCCTATTTAGAAAAATACGGGTCCGGACAAAGAAGAATGCCCAAAAGAACCAAATATATGATATAAGGTGTCGAGGAAAAGGCGCACAAACTTGGGCCCATAAATAACAAACTCATAACGAACTTTCAAAAATTGAGCTGAGAAGATGCCGGGGAATAGGCGTAGCAAGAGCTGTGGCATTTGGAAAGGGCGCAGCAAGTGCCGCATCATTTCCTGGGATTGTCCCTGTCTGAGTAAAAACACGACAAACTGTGTGTTTATCTCATAATTTCAAAACATAAAACCTTCTAAAATTCTCTCAAATTCCAACCAAAATCCGTCAAAATTTGATTAATTCGTGCCATAAATCATGACTAATTGAGGTATGCATCACATTCTTGCTTTTAATATGCGTTTTTGATCGAATTAGAGCCGAAAAATTATAGTTCCCTCTCCCTTTATGTCGAAAATTTGGGTGTTTTGCCTCTAATGGATTTGTTTGATGAAATTGATATTAGAAATGGATAATTAGTAATGTTAGGAACATAACCATGTATTATTTTTGCATTTTTGTCAAGTATTGAGCATTTGAGCAAAATTGAGACGTTTCTCAACTGTTTCGAAAATTGCTTCGAAAATGCCCTTAGGATTGTCCATTTTTGATGAAATTTGGTGTTTTGGAACCCTTGTGTAATGATTAAACTTGCTATCATGTTAGATTTTTGATTTGTGACAGCTCTTTCAGGACACTTTTCTAGGGCTTAATTGCTATTATAGCGAAATGCTGCCGAAATTTTGACTCAAACTCGCAACTAGGCTTGAATTTAGACTTGACTTGCCCCAATATTTTACATGTGTGGTCGGGTTTTGAAAGAAATGGCCAAAGATGGCGAGAAAATACACATTTAGGGCTCAAAAATGCTTGAAATAAGCTCACCGAGGCTTGTCGCGGCTTGACGCGGCCTGGTTTACTTTAATTTTACAGGTGACATTCCTTGTACGTCGGGGAGGGCCCCTATGGACGTGGACTTTGACCTTCTCTTGCTCTCGTGGGTGGCGAGAGACAGGAGGAGATGCTTGAGGAGGAGGCTGAGGAGGTCCCGATGAGGTCCAACGTGGGGCGAGGCGGTCGCCAGCTGTTGGGTGCACCCGAGTGGGCCGAGAAATGGGATGGTAGTCATCTAATTTGGGCGGCAGAGAGCCACCTATCTTACAGGATGGCGAGGAGTTTGGTAAGTTTCGAACTTGTCATTATTCCTTATTGCCTTACCTATTCATTTGCCGTTTCATTTCTCATTCGTCTTGTGCTAAAGAAAGCTTTTGCTTTGAAGTGATGCAGGATGCCGGGAACATGAGGTCCTTTTCCGGATATACAACGATGATGGAGGCTTTCAAGAGACTGACGGAGGAGGAGAAGGCCATCGACTTTCCTTGATCGGTACTGGGACACGACCTCGACCTGTCTTCGGGGCTTTGGTCGGAGCTTGGACGGCGATTAAGGAAAGGAAGATTTGGGCTAACCTTTTCCTGATTTGAGCTTTCCTTGATCGGTACTGGGAAACGATCTTGACTTTCAATATGCCTTTTGGAGAGGTCGGGGTCACTTTGGAGGACTACGGCATGATCTCAGGTCTACCGTGTGGAGAGGAGACTTTGGTGTGACCGTTGACGGCCATGAGAGTGGACTTGGCCGAGGCAAAGGGGCTGATCGGCTAGAACCTGGCGGAAGGTGCTGCCAGCGTTCCTAGGTTGGTGCCGAGATCTTACGTCAGGGACTACTTCGCAGGTAGGACCCCGTCGAGAGTGAGGATAGATGGGAGGATAATGCCTCCTCCTCCTTGCACTGCTGAGCAAAGGGCTCGTCTGTGGCTGTGGTGGTTCTTGTCTTTAATTTACCTCGGAGACAAGGGGGAGAGGCTGTCGATGAAGCTTCTTCCTTTCCTTTCTAACTTGAGTAGCCTAGGTGTTAGGACTGGGCTACTCCTGGCTTTGCTGTCCTCACTCACTACATGAGGGCCATGGTACGTCTAGAGCTGATGGAGAAGGGGACTTCTCCTGCTACTGTTGGTCCTGGACTCTTGTTGGAGGTACGAACCTTTCTTTTGCATTTATTGAAAGATGATTATTTCGTCATCTCTTTATTTATATTGAATTATGTAAGACCATTATTATCGTAGAAAATAAATGATTACTCTGTCTGCAGGCGTGGTTGTACTCCTACTTTCCCAGCTTTGCGCCCACGGGGACGGAGCCTGAGCCGAGGGCGTACCATGTCGTGAGAGATTGGGTGGTGTGCCGTAGGAAGAGCCAGCACTCTTCTTACGATGTTTGTCGACGGGGCGTGAATGCCCTGAAGTTGGAGGACGTAAGTGCCTTTGATCCTTATTTGATTACTTTTCTTTTCTATCTTTCGTTTTGAATTGATCATAGGAATGATCCCCCTCCCGTTTAGAGCCGATCATAGGAATGACCCTTTGTTTCCTTATTTTAGTGGGTGCCCAGACCTTGGGAGGACTACCCTGACACACCAGATTTCATGGCCGAGGTCCTTTGTCCTAGGAGCTCGAGTCGGCTGTTGCTGAGGACGTCCATGGGACCTGTGTGGTACCTGGGCGAGCGTTTGACTCGGCAGAGCTCTCGTGACACTTTCACGGTTCCCATCGATCCTCCACTGACGATGTTCAGGGAGCCTTCTGACGCCGAGAGAGAGGCTGACTTGGCTGACGCGAGTGGTGATGCCCTCCTTCTTCCTGGCGAGGAGTACTCCGAGTTCGTTCACCGGAGGTTGGCAACTGGACGATCGTGGTAAGTACTTTACCTTTTCCTTGTTTTGAATTGATTTGACAATTGACAAACGATCGTCAAATAAAGAGCCATTTAAACCCTGTAGGAGATCGAGGTGGCAGGCGTCGAGCCCCCAGCTTACCCAGAGCCGCTCGAGTACACTGACACGGCGGGTTTGGCGACGATCTCAGAGATCCGCAACTTCGGCAAGGAGGTGACGGACACGGGTTTGGAGGAGTGGCAGCACCTGGTGAGGAGGGTAAGCCCCCATCTTTGGCTATCTTTATTATTTTATCGCATAGGAATGCATTTGGTGTCCTTTTGAACCTTATTTATATTTGAATGCAGGTGGCACCGTCTCGATACGTGGCGCTATGGAGGATGGCCAACCGGCTGCGAGTTACAGCTATCGAGGCACTTGCTGGTGGCCGAGGACGACAGGTATGAACCTCACATTCTCTTATTTCGTTTTTTTAATTTTGTTACAATTTCTTGCATTTTATTGAAATGATTGAAATGAGGCATTTCTTAATATATATGTAGGGAGAGTGTGACCTGGAGCGGGAGCTGGCGGAGTCCCGAGAGGAGACGGCTCGTCTATTGAGGGAGCTCGAGGTTAGAGACGCTGAGATTGCCGCTCTCGAGGCGACCGTGGCTGAGTTGAGTGGCGACCAGGAGTTGATGTCCTTCTTTTGTTGTTGTCTTGTATACATTTGTACATTTTGGACTTCCGGACTCTCTTTTGGGGGAGAGCCCCAGTTTGACGTATATACCTTCTTTTGCTTGTGTACATAATGGCCTGAGTGCCTTTGCTGCTGGGTGTTTTCTGTTCATGCAGGTTAGCTTAAAAGAACAGGTTTGGTAGATGACGGTTTGTGCCGTCATGCTGCCGAAATTTACATAGAATTTATACGTAAAACATGTAGCATACAGGTGGCCTAAACTGGCGCAAAATGAAAAAAAAAAGTAAAAAAAAGTGCCCAAAAATGAGCGAAAATGACAAAATTGTCAAAAAGTTATAAGAAATGTGCAACAATGTGCAGAAATGCCCAGAAATGAGTAAAAATGACCGGACAGTAGGGAGGGATACTCCCTAAAAAAAGTTAAAAGAAATGTATAAGTTTGACAAATGTATAAAAAATGCCCAAAAATGAGCAAAATGACCGGACATTAGGGAGGGATACCCCCTAAAAAAGAAAATTAAAAGAAATGTCTAAGTGTGAAATGTATTGAAGACGAGGAGTGAAACGATTCCCCTAAAAAAGAAAATAAAATAAAATGGGTAAGTGTGCTCGTTTGGCGAAAATGTCAACTTTGTCTCGAAAAGTGAACCCGAAAGGAATTAGGAAACATAAAACTTGGTAATTTGACGGAATTACCAAATTTAGATCCTATAGGAATAGGAAAATATAGCCGGAAGCAAATTAGGAAAGATCCAAAGCTGAAAAACGCGGAAGAGGGCCTGGGGAAGAGGCGCAGCAAGAGCTGCGACTCTTTGAAGAGGCGTAACAGGCGCTGCGTCATCTCCCCGGCTAGTCAGACTTCGACAGAAATTAGGAAATAGAAAATATTATAAATAGAGACTTTGGGGAAGCTTATTCACACAATTCCTTCATATTTCTTCGGTCTATTACATAAAAGCTTTTATATCTCCTTATAAAATCCTCAAAATTATGGATGCTTTCGAAAACCGTCTCAAGGAGTGGACGAATGAGTTCACAAATGTTGAGAAACATGACATGGGTGCTTTTAATCTGGGATCGATCTTGAGTCTCAAGTTAGCGAAAATTGTGAAGCCTTTCTTGGATGCTTGTCTTGAGTATTGGGACCCAAATTTTCATGTGTTTGCCTTTCCTGGAGGCGATATTTGTCCTTTCCCTGAAGAAATAGCTGCTATTGGAGGATGGGACCCATAAAATGCACCGTTTGTACCCCTTAGCTCTCAAGGATATAAGAATAAATTTAGGGACTTGCTTGATTGACCAAGGCTGAGGTAGACCATTTTGTGACCTCAAAAGGTGTCCGCATGTTTGACTTTATTGAACGATTTATAAATAGGGAGGACCCTTCTATTTCTTATGTTGTGAGATGCAGGGCCTTCGGGTTTTGTCTACTTCATTGCTATGTCCTTCGAGGGCATGTTGATGATGACATGAGAGGTGATCCCCATTTTTTTAGCCTAGTGGAAAAAATGGAGCTGCGCAAGAGCCCAACACGCCTTTGCTTGAGGAGACCATTCTTGGTTTGGATAACAGAAAGGCCAACCGCGAGCTTCCTTATTTGGGAAGTCCCGTCATTCTGCAGGTAAGAACCTCCCTTCTTTTCTTTATATATATTTCAACCGTTTTTCTTTCTTTTTTATCTTTCTTTTTTTTTGGTTGAAATATGGTCATTAATTACCGTCTTCTTTTTTTTGCAGGTTTGGCTGATGGAACGGCTGCGGTTGATCGAGCCCCCAGTTAATGTGCCAGGATACCATGCTCGATCAATTGCAATGAGAACTAGACTCTATATGGTGGACTTCACTCGGGTATGCAACTATTGGGAGAATAAGTTGAAGAGTGAAGGAGGTCCCTTGATCTGATGGATTGGGCCTTGGTGGCACCTCAGGTCAGTCACCGGAGTTTCATCTTTGGACACGACGCGGTTAGTTCGCATCCCTGGCTTGGAATTTATGATTTGCATTTTCCCGGAGAGATTGATGAGGTAAGTGGGCCTTAGGCAAAAGATCCCGAAGCTTGACACCGTTCCTCAAACCGAGTCGGCACACACTACGGAGTCTCGTCGAGAGTGGGCAATTAGGTGGGCTCAGAGGAACATGTGGTTCATACTAGTTTCTATTGGCTCTTTATGGATATCTGACTCATTCTTGTAATGGAGAAAAGTTGGTACTCCCGAAGAACGTGAGAAGTTGAGGAAACACGAGCCTGTGGATTACAAGATCCGCGAGGTAGCAAAGAAGAATCAAAAGTATTTGACTGAAGAGGAAGAAGAAGCCGGATTCTTAGTTGCTCGTCCGTCGAAGAAACTGAGAGCTGCTCCTGTCGTAGAGATGGTGATGGATCGAAATGGTAAGGCTAGACCATGAGAGAGACCTTTGGTGATTAGGTCGGAGATAGCACAAGAGCGCCCGGCTCGTGGTCGAGACAAGAAGTATGATAAGGGTGACAAAGGCAAAGGGAAAATGGAAGAATAGCCTTATTCATTTATTATAGTATTATTATTATTATTATTGATTTGTAATAAACGGCGGGGTTTTTATAATCCTAGCCTAGCTCTTATTTCATTATTTTATTTTATATGTATTTGGCATATTATTATTATTTATGAATAAAAGATTTATTAGTTAAGAAACTGTTATGATTTTCTTTTATTATTCTTGTCGAATTTCAAATGCAAATGCAAATGTCCTTCTATTCACATTTAAAAAAATAAATAATGGGTTGTATCCTGTGAAGGATTGCCTACGTATTCATTAGAAAAAAATAAAATCAAACCCTGTGCGTAGTTCGAATAAATGTAAAAGAATAATTGTTCGAAGCAAGAGCTTGTAATGAACTTAGAAAAATAAGCATGTGCTTTGTACTTACTCCTAAGTACAATTCAACTTATTTGATGATATGAGGATGTTGAAATGTCAAAATGCAAGAGCATAGAGACATAAGTTTTAGTTGGCCAGGGCCCGGTTTTATTCTGTGTCGCATGAGCGGCACGTGGGTTACGCGAGGCGCGTTTTCTGTCCTATGCTAAGGGTAGTATCGTTTCAATTGGTCTAAGTTGGTGGGATTAGAAAATTCATTTCCATCTAAGTTTGTAATCCTAACCGCACCCTCTAAGAGTATGGATTTGACTAAAGGTTTAGCCCAGTTGGGCTTAAACTTTCCTCGTAGATCGACAGGTAGAAGAGCTCTAACTGACTTGAGCACGAAATCTCCTTCTTTGATGTTCCTAGGCTTAACCCATTTATTAAAGGCTCATTTGACACGGGCCTGATATGTTTGCACATTATGTAGCGCGCGCAACCTTCATTCATCCACGAGGATGAGTTCTTCATATCGATCCCTATTCCATTCAGCTTCTAGAATTTTACTTTTGAGCAAAATGCGTAGGGATGGTATTTCTAATTCAACTGGTTGTACAGCTTCCATGCCATAGGTTAAGAAGAAAGGAGTGGCCCCAGTAGGCGTCCTAACTGATGTGCGATAACCCCATAACGCAAAAGGTATTTTTCTAGGCCAATCTCGATAATTGTCGATCATTTTCTTCAGGATCATGACGACATTTTTGTTAGCTGCCTCCATCGCGCCGTTGGTTTGATGTCTGTAAGGCGAGGAATGGTGGTGCTTGATTTTGTATTTGGCTAGCAATTGTTCAGTCTCGGCCTGGAAATGTGATCCATTGTCACTAATGATTTCATGTGGGCAACCATATCGACAGATGATATTGGTTTGTATGAACTTTGCCACATTTTTTGTTGTGAGACTAGAGTAAGATGCCGCTTTGACCCATTTAGTAAAGTAGTCGATGGCTACCAAAATGAAACAGTGACCTCCCATTCCAGCTGGAGTGATCTTTCCAATGATGTCGATTCCCCAGATAGAAAATGGCCAAGGAGATGTCATGGTGTAAAGCATTGAGGGAGGAACATGTTGTACATTCCCAAAGATTTGGCAATTATGGCAATGTCTGACATATTTAATACAATCTGACTCTATTGTTGTCCAGTAATATCCCAGACGCCTGATTTTCTTTGCCATCATGGGTCCACTCATATGAGTACCGCATTCTCCATCGTGAACCTCTTCCATCACTTTCTGTGCCTGTGATTGATCAAGGCAACGCAATACGACACCAAGAGGCGTTCTTTTGTACAATTCTCCCTGCATGAGGAGGTATTGAGAGACAATAGGCGTATGGCGCGTTGTACCCTCTTATCCATATCTGGTGGGTAGGTACCATTGAGCTTGAAGTTTAGGATGGCTTAGAACCAGGGTTCCTCTGGGCTTTCTTCCTCATCCGTAAGGTGGTGTACATAGGCTGGTTCTGATCGTCGTTCGATGCATAACGGCATTTCAACGATGTTGTCCGGCATATTGATCAAGCCTGCAAGTTTCGCAAGAGCGTCTACAAATTGATTCTTTTCACGAGGTAGGTTTAGATAAGTGACCTGATCAAAGAATTGGGCAACTTGATCTATCCTAGCCTGATAGGGTGCTAGACTTTCAGTTCGAATTTTCCAAGATCCTGTAACTTGGTTAATGATCAAGGAAGAGTCTCCATGAACTCGAAGATTCTTAATGCCTAAGCTTACCGTTGCTTGTAGACCAATGAGGCAAGCTTCATATTCTACTGCATTATTTGTCACCTCGAAGTCGAGTTTGACATAAAGTGGTGTATGCTCGCCTTCAGGAGAAATGAGCAACACTCCTATTCCAAATCCTCTTAAATTTGATGCTCCATCAAAATAAAGATCCCAAGAGTCTACACTGGTCTGTAGGATATCCTCGTCTGGAAATGGCCACATGTCTATTACTTGGGTATTGTTGATAGGATTATCCGCGAAGAATTCAGCAACGGCACGTCCCTTTATGACTTTCAGAGGTACGTATTTGAGATCGAACGCTGAGAACATTAAGGTCCACCTTGCCAAACGTCCGTTGAGAATGGGTTTCTCGAAGAGGTATTTGACGGGATCCATTTTAGAATAGACTTTGACAGAGTAGCTAAGCATGTAGTGGCGTAGCTTCTTTGTCGCCCACACAAGAGCGAGGCATGTCTTTTCGAGAGGCGTGTACTTACACTCGTATTCTAAGAACTTCTTACTAAGGTAGTAGATAGCTCTTTCTTCTTTTCCAATAGTCTGTGCAAGCATAGCCCCCATGGCTATTTCGGTCACTGTGAGATATAAACCAAGAGGTTGATCTCGTTCAGGAGGCATTAGCACCTGTGGCTTAGCCAATATCTCCTTAATCTTGTCAAACGCCTTTTGAAAATCGTCGTCCCATATGGTATGATCTGTTTTCTTAAGCTTTTTGAAAATGGGTTCGCAGATCATAGTAAGTTTCGATATGAATCGGCTTATATACTGTACCTTGCCCAGAAATCCTCTAACCTCTTTCTCTGTTTGAGGTTACGGCATTTCGATTAAAGCTTTGATCTTGGATGGATCGATTTCTATTCTCCTCTGGCTGACGACATATCCCAGAAGCTTGCCTGACGTTACTCCAAATGCACATTTATGAGGATTGAGCCTCATGTTGTACTTTCGCAGTCTTAGGAAGAATTTGCGAAGGTTGTTGATGTGCCCCTTCCTGTCTTTGGATTTGACAATCATATCATCCACTTATACTTCTACCTCTTTATGCATCATGTCATGTAGCAAGGTGGTCGCGGTGCGTTGATATGTAGCTCCGGTATTGATTAGCCCGAATGGCATAACTGTATAACAATATGTGCCCCACTGAGTGACGAAGGCTATCTTATGCATATCTTCTATGGCAATTTTGATCTAATTATACCATGCATACCCGTCCATGAAGGATAGCAACGCGTGATTTGCTGTATTATCTACCAATATGTCGATGTGTGGTAGAGGGACGTCGTCTTTGGGACTTGCTTTGTTCAGGTCTTTGAAATCAACACAAACTCGGATTCGCCCATCCTTTTTGGGTATAGGGACTATGTTAGCCACCCAGTCCGAATACTCAATAACTTTGTAAACCCGGCTTTGAATTGTTTATCGACTTATTCTTTGATTTTAAGAGCCCATTCGGTCCTCATTTGACGAAGCTTCTGTTTTACGGGTTTGAAACCTGGTTTGATTGGAATTCGATGCTCTGCAATGTCCCTGTCGATTCCTGGCATGTCCTTGTAAGACCAAGCAAAACGTCCTTGAACTCGTGTAGGATGTCGATGAAATTGGCCCTTTCGGTTGGATTTAAGGTCGTCCCTATCCTAAGTTCTTGGGGTTCTAATTCGGTTCCTACGTTGATGGGTTCGGTATTTTCTATAACTGGTACCCCTTCCCCCTCTTGTAATATTCCTTTAACTATATAGGGAGGTAATTCGACTGAATCTGGGTCAGGATCATCCTCATTATCATCGTAAATAGAATTGCATTCAGAAAAAGACAAGGAGTAAGCAGAATCTGATTTATTCATATTAAATTTTGAAAATAGATGAAACAAAGAAGCCATCTGTTCAGTAGTCAGTGGCGGTAAAGGGACAGCTGCTGGGATATTTCCCATGCTACTGTTACTATTTGATGCTATGCTAGGAGAAACAAGGGGATGGGGAGTGATGACAGAAGAAGGCTCTCTAGTGACTTCTCTAGACTCAGACTCTGATTCCGACTCCGACTCCGACTCTGAATCGAATTCGTTATCTTTGGGTTCTCCTTTGAACATCTCTGCTTCTCCAGTAGCGACTTTAAAGAGCTTTCCTTGGTTGTAAGTCTACTTGATTGACTTTCTCCATCCTTTCTGCTGATTTGGGCTCGTGTTAGAGATCAATGCTGTGGGGTTGAAATGGTCATCCTGAAGTATCATGGTAATGATCTCATCTTGTGCAGCTCTGACGAATCGGTCTTCTCCAAACAGAAGGCTAACAGCAACAATTCGACCTTCAATAGCATTGAGGCGCATATGATTGGTCTTGACTTGTTGGGAAATGGACGAGCGCAGCTAGGATTAGATCATTACCATTTTGGGGTTGCCCTTTAACATTTGCGTGACTAGTTCCAGGTATCTTGGAAACTGAGGATAGGAGATAAACGATGAATCAAAACATGATCGACTATTTTAGCACACTTACTCAAAAGAGACTCGACTCGTGAAGTGGGCGTGTGCCACTATGTCAAGTGAGGCTTAAAAATGACAGAATTTGAAATGTTTATCCTAGGCAACTGTAGCGGTAGTTGTAGGAGTGCTTACTCGAGGTGAGTTTTTTTTTTTTTTTTTAAATGGGTTTTGAGGCTCGAGTTTTGACTGGACACTTGGACAGAGTTTCGACTCATTTTGCGCTATTTTAGGCCACTTTTGAAATATTTACATTTTAGAAAAGGATTTTATTTCGTCGTGGTTTTGTTTAGAAAATGGTGATCACGTATATGATAGAAACATTCATACAGGCATTATAACGATATGTTGAGTGCATTTAAAGGGTTTTGGCTTAAAAGGTGGGTTGGCATACCAAGCAATCAAACCCTGGTTTGTGGAGAGGTCCCTGCCAAACATTTGTTCAGATGCAGACCTTTTTGCGAGTCTGAAAGCTAATCTTATTAGATTGGAGCAAGATACGGTAATCTACCGATATGGTTTTACATTATGAGGTATAACTCGGAAAGTGATAACATTATCAATTTAATTAGTCCTAAGAATTTATGTTTGACAAACTGACAGTAAGTTTACCCTTAGACCGTCTTACAAACAAGTAGTAAGTCTTCTCTAAGAACTTGTGATTAGATTCTTCCCGCCCCTATATCACGGAACACATCCTAGAATTCTAAATGTGCGCATATTTGCTCCAACCAGTTGTATCACTAATCACTTTATATATTTTCTTATGATGATTTGTACAAAGATTAGTTGTATGAATTTTAATTCTAAGTAATCATTGATGTGCAGTGCACTCCTGATGAATACTCTCATATTTCATGGCTCATTGCCAGGGCGGGCATTTTTGATAAGCTAGTTTCAGAAGTCACTAATAGTTTGCCCAGGTACAACTGTACCCTTTGCTCGTCATCGTAGCTTGCAGGATGAAGCCAATTCTAGTAAGTGTTTACAGGCTGCCTTTTTATACTTTATTAGAGAGTAGAAAACAATTCTTCTATGGTCGAAGATAGGCATTTGTCTATATATAAGTGTGTGATATATATATATATATATATATATATATATATATATATATATATATATATATATATATATATATATATATATATATATATATATATATATATATATATATATATATATATATATATATATAGTGAGCATCCCATGAGTCTAGCATCTTAGATGAGTCTAGCATATCAATAAGAACCGTTGGATCTTATTGATCCAACCGTCCTGATTATGACACGTGTGTTTATTTTAAAAAAAAAAAAAAAAAAAAAAAAAAAAAAAAAAAAAAACTAGGCGCGTTGATATATTAAGAACGACACATTCATTATTCATCATAAATTCACTTCCTTTTCTCTCTCTAAAACGCCTGTATCTCCCCGTACAAACCGCTTCACGTTCTTTTTCTTTGGCAGTTAATTCAATAAACCATAAATTTTTTCCGAAAATTTTATTACATCAAGCAAAATCGCACTAATCAAGTGAAGATCATTATTATATTTACTCGAACAATCGTTTGAAGATGACGAAGAGGTATAAAATCGCTCTATTTCATTATATTGTTTTTAAACTTATTTCGCCACTTCATGTTGTTTCATTGCTATTATTGTTGTTATTGTTGTTGTTTTTAGTGTTGATTATACTATTTTTTCTTCAAATAATCATCGACTTAGGGTTCCTATTTTGCTCAAAGCAGGAAATTGATTTTTCAGCGAAAAATTAGGTTATTATTGTTGTTGTTATTCTTGTTGTTGTTAGTCTTGATTATAGTGATTTGAAGCGTTTATTAATTGATCGAAGAAAGAAATTGAGTTTTCAAAAAAAAAAATTAGGTTATTACTGTTGTTGTTGTTGTTGTTATTATTGTTGTTGTTGTTAGTCTCGATTATAGTGATTTGAAGCGTTTATTAATTGATCGAAGAAAGAAATTGAGTTTTCAGTAAAAAAAAAAATTAGGTTATTACAGTTCTTGTTGTTAATGTTCTTTGTTGTAATTGATTTAGGCTAACTGTTTTGCTCGAAGAGAGTAACTGATTTTCTGCGTTCTAGTTTTTCGCTTCAAAATTAGGGTTAATGATTTGTAATAAATGAGCAATTAATGTGTATTACCGTTCTGCTTTCGATTGATTTATTTGTTCGTCGTGTTGAGTTATTTGTGATTTGCAGGGAATGTTCATTTTCCTGAAGTTAATAAAATTTCTGAACAAATCTACAGTAACAATATTACTGTAAAACTGTCATAGTAAAAGTGTATCCCCTATCGTTTTAAAGAGTAGCAATTAAATGCCTCGTAATGATATTCTTTGTAGTTTTATATTAAAACAATTGTTTGACAATCGTAACACTTGTCTCATTCTGTGAGGATACTATCATTCTTATTCCATTCCACATTCTTTCTAAGACTCGTCCACCATCATTCCTCTTGGTGTAATATTTGTAATTGTTTTAGTTTTAATGTTATTCTGTTTTGGTTTTTGATAAACAATCTCAGGAAAGCAGAGGTAGTACTGAAAAATCGACGTCGTAAGAAGGCTAAAGTGGAAGCATCGGAAAAGACAATGAGCAAAAAGCGCCGACACGAAGCCTTCCAAACCGTCAAGACTGAGAAAAACGTCGAAGCATCTCATGCTGATCGGTATGTCCCTATAACTCTTCGTCGTCTTTGAGTGATTTGCATGAAATGTCCCTTTTCCCGAAATTAATAATATTTCTCAACAGATCTACATTAACAATATTCTTGTAACACTATCGAGTAAAAGTGTATCCCCTATCCTTTTCAAGAAGCGCAATTATACATGTGAGTGTTCTTTGTAGTTTTATAACAAAACAATTGTTTGACAATCTTTAACACTTGTCTCATTCTATGAGGATATTATCATTCTTGTTCCATTCCACATTCTTTGTCAGACTCGTCCACCATCATTCGCTTCGGTTTAATATTTGTAATTGTTTTAGTTTTAATGTTATTCTGTTTTGGTTTTTTTATAAACAATGTCGGAAAGCGGCCGTAGTAACGAGAAATCTGCTGTCGGTAAGAAGGCTAAAGTGGAAGCTTCGGAAAAAGACAATGAGCAAAAAGCCGACACAAAAGCCTTCCAAAATGCCAAAGAACAAAAAACGTTGAAACATCTCATGCGGATCAGTATGTCCCTATGACTCTTCGTTGTGTTGAGTTGTTAGTGATTTGCATGAAATGTCCCTTTTCCTGAAGTTTATAATATTTCTCAACATATATACATTAACAATGTTCTTTGTAACAACGTCTGATAAAGCGTATACTACCCCCTATCCTTTTAAAGAGCAGCATCATTACCTATCAGTGTAGTAGCTGTAATTGATTTACTTTTAATCTTATTCTGATTTTGATTTTTGGAAAAACAATGTCAGGAAAGCGGAGGTGCCCGAGAAATCAGCTGCGACGAAGAAGGCAAAAGTAGCGAGATCGAGAAGACACCTAGCAAAAAAAGGTGCCGACACGAAGCCATCAAAACCAACGGCACGAGAAGGAAGTCGAAGCATCTCATGCATCCGAGTATGTGTCTACAAATCTTTGCTCGACCGCAAGTCACTACTATTAGGGTTTATGATATATTGTCTCATTATTTACGGTAAAAACAGAATCAATTGATCTTTAAAAAATTATTCGACCGCCATTATTCGTATTCCATTTGTCATTTCTTCAACGACTTGACTACCATCATTCCTTTTCAATTTAATTGTTATACATTATATTGTTATTGTAAACTTCTGATTTTAATTTTTGAAAATAACAATGTTAGGAAAGAAGAGGTACTTGAGAAATCAGCTCCCACTAAGAAGGCTAAAGTGGCCGCATCAGAGAAGCCACAGAGCAAAAAGGTGCCGACAGAGAACTTGCCAAAGCCGACTAAGAAGATGCAGACCGAAAAGCTTTCAAATCCTACAGCTGAAAAGGCGACGAAGGTGCCTACAGAGAGTCTACGCCGTGCAACACTGCTCCTTCAAAAAAGGTGCAGTGAAGGAAAGTAAGGTGCCTGCGAAAAGGTGCTTAAGCCACCAGCAGCAGTACCAAAGGAGCAGGCTGCGAATGTTCCGATCCAGCAAAGTAAAAAAGAAACCAATGTGCCGAGGAAGAAGGCAGCAGAAAAGCCGTCGCATGATGTTCCAGTGTTGTCGAAGGAGCAATCGGTGCCCATTGAGAAGCAAGCAAGTGCACCTCCTCAAAAGGCAGCAACTGTGCCAACGTCAAAGGCAGCGACTAAGCAATCAAAATCGGTTGCAAAGGAGACAAAAGAAGAGGTGCCCAAAAAAGTAACTGTAACAAAGGGTCAGACCCCGAAAAGAGCAACGGCCAAATCTGCAGAGTTGGTGACAGAAGAGGTGGCAAAGAAGGTGCCCAAACAAAAGATGGCGGAGAAGGTTGTACCAAAAAAGAAAGTTTCAGCGGCAAAAGAGCCAATAGCAGAAAAGCAAGTAAGCAAGAAAGAGAGCGTGAAGGTGTCGTAAAAAAAAAGAAACCGACAAACGCGAGTGCAAAAAAGGTGGCGAAACAAAGAAACCAAAGACGAGTAACAAAAAAGTGACCTAGAGATAAGCCCATGTCATCTGAAGATGAAAGTGATAGAGATTATGAGGTTTCGGATGACTCGAGCGTCAGCTCCAAAATGTCGAAGAGGGCTAAAACAGAGAAGAGACCAGCCAAGACGGTGGTGAAGGCTGAAAAAGAAGAGGTCTTAAAAAAGTATGTGTCTTTCTAGTGGCCAAAACTTGTATGTTTAAAGTTTCAGTTTCAGTTTCATTGTTACAGAATAACACCTATCTTTGTAACATTTTTTTTTTTGTTTAAGTGCTCTTATGTAACAGATGTCTTTTGTAACATTGTCGATTATACTTGTTTGTTAATTGATCTTAGAAGGAAATTAATTTTCCATTAAAAAATTAGGTTGTTGCTATTCTTGTTGTTATTGTTGTTGTTTGTGTCGATTATACTGATTCGTAATAAATTTAGCCTAACTGTTTTGCTCGAAGTGAGTAATTGATTTTCTGCGTTCTAGTTTTTCGATTCAAAATTAGGGTTAATAATTTGTAATAAATGAGCAATTAATGTGTGTTACCGTTCTCCTTTCTACTGATTTATTTGTTCGTCGTGTTGAGTTGTTTAAAGTTTCAGTGTTACGAAGTAACACCTTTCTTTGTATCCTTGTTTTGTTTCTTTCTTCTTGCTTTGGTTTGTTGGCATAAAATAGTGTCACACTTTGTTTTAGCAGTGGTGTTAATTTACACTTCCTTAATACAGGCGGATCAATACCCAACTAAGGGCGGGCCCGATCGTTGGTTGATGTTATGAGCAAGTTACCGTAAAGCAAAAGAAAGCCATTAAAGAAATTGGTTTTGGAGGACTATTGAAGATGAATATATCGTAGTCCCTTAAGCTAATGAGACTTGCTTGTTGAGGCTTTTGATTGCGGCAGTTTGAAGGTTCATGTAAGCTGAAACGAGAGGAGTTTGTCTTTGTCACGTATGATGTTCATGACCTATTTTTTTACCGGTGAAGGGTAATAATGTGGTCGACCGCGACCGGTCGCGGATCCCATCTTGAGGACACGAGTTAAAAAACAAATGGAGAAGGAAGTTCAACATCTCTCTGACCTGAGAACATCAAGCTATATTTGGTGACTAGTTGGTTTAAGAATAACAAGGGTTACTGCGGTGATGAGTTCAAGCGGATGTTCGTTCTTTATGCGCTCTCCACTTTTTTAGCGCCGACTCTAAATTATTCTGTTGATTTCAGATTTGTTGAAAGGCTGTGGACGATGTTGAAAAAATAAAAGGTTTTAATTGGTCAAAGTATGTCTATGAGAAGGTAGTTGAGGGTGTCAAGGGGTTGAAGACAGGAACGGTTAAGTGTCTTTGTGGGTGTATTGTGGTCTTCTTTGTTGGCCTACATTCACCGGTTTGAGTTCCATGGCGAGGTACAACCAACTAACTTACCTCGATCTGACATTGGACAGATGAAAGTCTTTCAAAAAGAGTCAAAGACGAAGGAAAGATTGGCTGTCTAGGAGCTGATGAGATGTCGAAAGCTGTCTATCCTATTTGCCTTGGCAAGGGATCCCATTTGAAGGTAATGTGGCACTTTGTCGGTGTAATATCGTCACTGTAATATGGTCACCGTAATATCGTTCTTTGTAATGGCTTTCTTTGTAATAATATTATGTTACCTTACTATATTGTTAATTATTAATATTAATTACTAATTACTAATATGTTTCGTAAATAGGATGGGCGAGAATCGATGAAGGTGAGGATGACGAGCAGTTTTTCTTAAGAGTAGTGAGGGAAGGAGTACATCTTGATGGAGAAGCTTCACGGCATTGAAACAGATCCGAGTTGAAGGAAAAAGCTGTTGATGTGAGTTGTTTTTATAAATTTAATTTATCGCAATTGTTACAACTCCCAAATCGGTATCTAATTCATTTCTTTCTTTTGGTTTATTGACTTAGGAGAGACCGACTGATGTTCTTTGATGTATAGAAGGGATTCCAACCTTGTTCACGAGAGATTTGCTCGGCGGCGAAGGTTTTCGAATCAAAGCGGCAGAAATCACCACTAAAGCCTGAATACCTTAAATATCCGAAGATGTTGTGCGAAAAGGTGAATCGTTGAAGAGGAGGGCGAATGACTTCCGGTATATACAAGGTCCAAAGTCGGTAGGAAGTTGGAACCATTTCCAACAGAGAAAAGTCCTAGGACAGTTAAGTCAGAATCCCTGGTAAAGGAAGTATTGAGCAGTTTAAGTGAGCAACATCATGAAGAAGATGATGAAGAAGATGAGGAGGTTCATGACGAGGACAGGCAAGATGAGATGGAGGACGGAGTGGAAAGTGACGATGAGGACGGGACTGATGATGGCAACGATGATAACGGGACTGATGATGCAGAGGATGATGATGAGGACGGGGATGACGATGGCGGCGATGTTGAGAGTCGTCTTAAAAACAAGAGGCTTCAAGAGGGTGGCACGGACATAGATAACGATGAAGAAAGTGCCAATGAGGAGGAAGACGATGAAGAGGATGAAAAGGAAAAGGAGGATGAAGAGGAAGAAGACCAAGAGGACAAAGAGGAGGATGTAAAGGATCTTTGAAAGCCAATCAGTGAAGGTAATAGATCGAGTAATTGATGTATTCTGTTATTACTTTTAGTTATACTTTTACAATAACACTGTTACTGTAATATTTTATATATATTAATATTTAGTAATATAATATTCAATTACTTACTTGTGATGCAGATGAAGAGGATGATGCAGATGAAGACGATGATGCAGATGAGGAGGATGATAAAGAAGAAGAAAATGAAGACAACAAAGAGGGGAGTGGCGAGGATGATGAAGATGCATCTGATGAAGGTAATATAGTAACAATACTACAATAATCTAATCACTTGCACTAACAACTTTGTTACATGATGTTGTTATAGAGTTTTCATTTTACAAATAATTACTAATAATCAATTACTTTCCTTTTAGATGAAAACGATGATCTTTGATGAATATGATGCGTCGGGCGGGGTGACAAAACAACTAGCGAGCAGGAAGATGAATCTGGTGAAGGTAATAGTGTAATGTTGTTATAGCCTTTACATTCTTGGGTGCTTTTTTAACAAACAATTTAGTAATATATTTTCATTCATTATACGCTACACGAGATGACAAGGCGAGGCCGAAGGTGATGCATCGAGCCGGCTGAAGATAACCCAACTAGTGAGGCGGTGAAGAGGCATCTCTGAAGGTAATTGAAGAATCTATTTAAACTCGTTGTGTCACGAGGATGTAATCGTAACAATGTTCTTTGTGACGTAATTTTAAGAAATTTGATTTATCTATTGTGCCTTTTTTGGTTCAAAGAAAAATTGTTAATATATATTGAATCCAATTACCTGTGACACGGATGACGAGGAAGAGGCGGAAGTTGATGAATCGGCAAGCTCGAAGACAACCGACCAATGATGAGGCGGTGAAGAAGGATCTCCGAAGGTAATAGAGAAATCTATTTGCACTCGTTGTATTAGGCGATGTAACACTTTGTTAGCATGCTTTATTCTTTGTAACACTATTATAGTCACGCTGTTATTCTTTGTGTCGTAGTTTTATCGAAGTTTGATGATATATATATTCAATTATCTGCTACAGAGATGACAAGGAAGAGGCGAAGATGATGCATCGGGCCAAGTCGAAGAGAACCAACGATCGAGGCGGTGAAGAAGGATCTTCGAAGGTAATTGAAGTAACAAATTCTGATAACTCTTTGTTAGTATAACTATGAGGCATTATTGGTCCGAAAAACATTAGTAATTTATATTCAATTCAATTATTTGTGCCACAGATAACAAGGAAGAGGCCGATGATGATGCATCAGGCCAGGTTGATGACCAACCAACCAGTGAGGGAAATGAAAAGGAAGATGACGATAAAGATGAAGAGGATGATGGGAATGAAAAACCAGATGAAGAGAACGATGATGATAAAGATGAAGACAATGCTGGCGATAAAAACGAAGATAATGATGAAGGAGGATGAAGCAACTGGTAATGAAGACGCCGATGGGAATGATGAAAAAGGCGAGGAAGGAGAAAAACCCAGTGAGGCTGATGATGAGACAGTTGGCGACGAAGAACCAATAACTACTCGGTGCGATCGGTAGCGAGAAGATGACGCGATGATGAAGTTGATATTGTCGATGATTGCAGTGATGAGATCCTGTATGACAATTACGACGAAGATACTGGCGATAACTATTTGTTACATGTCGAAACAACTGAAGACTGGATGCGCGTGATGGATCCTCGCTACGGCTGCATAATCGAATGTGGCCTACCAGCTCCGGATCTAACACTTGTGTCCAAGAGTATGATAAAACACAAGGAGATAATGGCGCCTATTCTTGAAGTTAGGAAAGAAACAATTGACTATTGTTTTATCGATGATGACGAGAACCTCTCAGATACGTGAGTACTTTATTTACTCTTGCACTGTGATAAACAAAACGTTTTATTTTGCAAGTGAATCTTGCATTTTCAATTTGAATAGTTATTCTTTGTTAAAACTGTTACTCTATTAAAAGGTGTTCGACTATTACATCTCATTGTCCAACGAGGAAAGGCTTGTCTCGTATGGGAAGTATCACTTCATTCAAGGAAGATTTAACTTCATTGGCTCTGGTGAGCTTATTTATATAATGATGACTGAATGTTGGTCAATGTTGCTCAATGACCTCATCTCCAGAAAGGTAGCAAGTGATACACCATTGAGGATCTTCATGGGCTTGGGTCAATCTATATGTTACTGTAATAAATAAATTTTTATTCTTATTGATTTTGTGTTTCTATAATGTTTATTGACTTTGTATTTATATTTATTTTTGTAGGACGCATTAGCAACTATATACGTTGGAAAACCCATTCAACAGACATTTAGAAAGTGAAGTTTTTTGTCCTTCACACGAGTGGATCAAATACAACAGAGTCCCTTGAATTTCGATTTGTGATATGGTAAACAACATTCTTTGTTAATAATTTTTTTTTATTCTTATATAAGTAGAGTGTATAGAAATTCTGTTTAGCAATGATATATATCTCGCTTAATTGAGATATTCATTCCACTCATTCGGAGGATCACTTTTTCTGTGCTTGCATAAATTTCATGTCGAAAACCGTTGACTACCTAGACAACAAACCCTTATATGCCAGATCCCGAAAAGCAAAAATGGCAAGAAATGCGGTAAATTTCTCTACTTACAGTAACAATGTTATACCTTTAAATTTCCATTAATAAATTTGGCAATCATTGTTCTGATAACATAGATCTGATATGATATTACTTTTTGTGCAGGCAAATATCATGGGGAAAATGTTGTTAGAAATGCAAATTGCAAAAGGCTCCAAAGTGGAAAGTTTCCCACTTAAGAATGTGAAATTTAAATGGCAGAGCATTGCAAAAAACGTGGATTGTGGGGTTTTCATGATGATGCACATGGCTTTCTACACGGGGAAGGTTTTTGACTCTGAGCTCGGGGATGAACGGAAAAGAATGTTGTACCGTGCTGAAATATGTGCAATACTTGTTCTTAGCGACTTGAATCAAGTACGAAAAGAGGTGTAATGGAGGATATCAAAATTCAGGAATAAAAGGGAACAGCTGAAGGAAAAGCTGCTGCAAAAAAGAAGGCTGGAAGAGAAGAAGGAAAAAAAGGAAGAGGAATAAAAGGAAGAGGAAAAAAAGGAAGAGGAAAAGACAAAGAAGCCACAGGAAAAACAAAAGGGGAAGAGCCCAAACAGCCGAGGGTGAAGTCGGTTGCTTACAAGCATTCTCCTAGAGCAATTGGTGAAGATGAGGAGATAATATTTAAATTTCATAAAGATGATGTTATGGGTTGTTCTCTAGGTGACGGTGAAATTGACGGTGATATATTCCTAGTCTCTGAATTTATGAGAGCAAATCGAAAGCTCTTTGTCGATCTACAACTAATGCGAGAAGGTACGTTCTTGATTATGCGTTTATGGATGATATCAACTTCCACAAAAGGTAAAATACTTGTTATTCTTTGTGAAAGTGTTCTTGTTACCTTTGTTTTCGTAAAACTAGTTTTTAAACACTGTTTATGTTACACTTGTTTCTACGAAAACTCTTGAGTAATCGACTCTTATGGTTCCTCAGAATAACGGTGAGATCCTGGCTGCGTTTGGAGACAACGGGGAGGTTGACAAGAGCGTTATACTCTCACTACGTCCTAGGAGTCACACAAATTGGATGGTGTTTGAATGCTGGTCTCTAATCTTGAATTATGTCGAGAAACGAGAAAAAGAGGCACAAGGGCGGCAGGGCCAACCATACTTTACTTAGGACTAGGTCACATGGTAAGTTGCATCGGTGTTAAATGTCGCATACTGTTCAAGAACATATGATTCTTTTACACGGGAAATCTAACCCTTACATTTTTTTTTTTTAAAAACTACGCATGCTCTCGGGTTTGTGATGCGGGAGGATAGTGAACAGTCGATATAAAGAACGAGTTGTTTGAAATTTGGGATAATTTCATCAACGCGAGCAAGGCAAATTACAGACTTGATGCCGAACTTATTTTTATACCTTGTTTGGATGGCTATCACTACTTATGTGTGTGTATTAATTTCCTCAACAAAGAGATTAGTGTGATCGACAGTCAATCGTATGCTAAGTGGGAGTCTTCATTCACTTACAACATCGCAATGGCGTGATAAGTCCCGAGTTGTCGAATTGTATGTTTGATTTGATTTGATTTGATTTGATGTTACGATAATCGTATCTTGTAACGTTATTATGTTGTTTCAGTGTTCTTGTTACACCTATCTTTGTAACATTGTTGATTACTCAGATTTCTTAATTGATAGTAAAAGGAAATTAATGTTACATTTCGACAGGTAGGTTGCATGAGTGACTACCTGGACACAAAGGGCGACGTGAGGGTAACTGAAATGCTCCGCTATCCTGTGGTAAATGTGAAGTTTAAATGGCGAAACGGGCTTCCGTATTTGAAGAGTCACCTGTATCACTATGACAGCCGTCTCCAATTTTTTGGGATATGCAAACAAGTCTTCTTTGCTCAACAACACATTTTATCGGCGGGCATGTGCTTCCCAAATTGTTGCATGTTTGTTCATGGCTGACATCAACAAAATACGGGCTGAATTGTTGACATTTGTTGAAATCTTCAAAAAATCAAAGAAAACAATCTGGCCAGATATAGCTGCAAGGAGGGAAGCGGCTAGAATGCTCAAAGGGAAGGCAACGGAAGATGAATTGTCAGACAAAGAACCACCGACTGAGAATGAACCGAAGCCACTCATCACCGAAATGCCTGTACTTCGTTTTAAAGTGAAAATCAAGTGATGTACTCTAAAACAATGTTACTTTAACAACGTAATAGTGGCTGTCATAGACAGTGGAACATATTTTCGAATATTTTGGAATATATTACAAATAAGTTTATTCTTTATGTGATAACTTATTATATGCGAGAATTCATTAACTATATTCTCAGAATAAAGTGTGATGTGTGATTTCATGAGTGAAAAGAGAACATAATTTGACGTTTTGAATTCTTCACTCTTGCAGCTGTTATAACTGCACTTCATAGGGAATACGAAACATGGGTTGGATAAGTTTCATGTGTTATTTTGTCTGTTGGAATTCAAAAATTAACTGTTTGTTTAAAGCATTTAATTTTGAAAACAGTTTTTAAAATGTTAGTGTTTTTTTTTTTTAAACAAAAAAAGTCGAGACAAAATGAAAATAATGTTACTGTAACACTGTGATAGTAATAAATGAAAATTATAATAAAAGATTTTGACGCTTTGAATTCTCCACTCTGTGCAGCATTTATAACTGGACTTAATTATGGGGAACATGCACGTGGTTAACATCAATCATCATTTAAAAACAGTTTTCAAAGCAGTTAATAAAAGTGGTTTTTAAAGCGATTAATTTTTTAAAAAATAAGCTGTTTTGTTTTTCACAATTATCTATAAATAATCTCATTGTAAAAAAGCACAATTATATTCTTGTAATGAGACGGTTTTGACGCTTTGAATTCTACAATCTGCGTGATTATCTTTCTAAAACAGTTTTGCACTTTGTTCAAAGTGACGTGTTTCAAGGCAGTTATTTTTTTTATTTTATTTTTTTAAAACTGTTCTGTTTTTTTCAATTATCTATAAATAATCTCATTTTCATTCAACATTTACACTTCATTTTCTAAACAAAAAAAATAAGTCAAGACAAATTCAAAGGTTTTTCATGTCTAATTTTTTTAAAATCTTTAGTAATATTAAAAACCTTGCTCTAATTGAGGGAAAACAGTTTCTGTTTGTTTATAAATAGATTTTGTTTTCTCTAATTTAGGGAAAACAGTTTTTTTTCTGCTTTAATAGGTTTTTTTTTGTTGCAGCAAGAGAAAAATGGAACGAATTCAAAGGAAACTAGAAGACACCAAGTTTGAACTGGAAGAAATGACAAGGCATAGAGATTCATTACTTGAGCAGGTTATATCATCTGATAGTAAGGTAATAGAAATGGTAGAACGAGTACAAGTGCTTGAAAATGACTTGAAAAATCTTTGAAGCTCATATCAAGTTTCGATGGCGGAAAACAAGTGTATTGGGAAGCACTAGAAGAAAATAAGTCAAGAAGAAGTACTGAAAGCGATTTAGACCGTCAATTTCTCCTTGGTGTTACTGACTCTTAGGGAGTCATATGCTAAACTCAACCCTTCGATTAACAGGAAGTGGCCTCTTGTTGTCAAAGCTATTGAAGAGATGGAAGGTTACGGGAATAATACGAAAAGGGAGTTGCTAGAGGGCGAAAGCGTGCGTTCATTCTCCTCCTGTGAATAAACGACTAAGAAGGGAGTAAAAGATTTAATATTTCCTTTTTGTTACGATTTATGCTTCTTGTGACAACTTATATTTAAGTTAACTCATTACCGTTTCTAAGTATTTCGTTTGTAATCAGTGTTTGTAACACTTGTTTTTAATGAATGACATCTTAATTCGGTTAATTGTCCAATTTACTATTAGAATTGTGATATATTAAATTGAACAACGATTATGTAACTATGTTTAAAATTGTCAAAAAACGCTCCTAAAACGGGACGGAAAAGGGTTTAGGGTTGGATTAGGCGGAACCGCCGCGGTTCGCCTAATCCAACCCTAAACCCTTTTCCTTAAACAAAGGTTGTTACAGTAAAACCAAAAATAAACCCTAGGGAAGGACGGGTGATACCCTGTCGTGGAAGGGATTTAAATTTGGGGAAAAACGCTCCTAAAACGGGACGGAAAAGGGTTTAGGGTTGGATTAGGCGGAACCGCTTCGCGGAGCCGCCTAATCCAATCCTAAACCCTTTTCCTTAAACAAAGGTTGTTCGTAGTACAACGGTGTTCTGATAAAACCAAAACTAAACCCTAGGGAAGGACGGGTGATACCTGTCGTGGACGGGATTTAAATTTGGGGAAAAACGCTCCTAAAACGGGACGGAAAAGGGTTTAGGGTTGGATTAGGCGGAACCGCCGCGAGCCGCCTAATCCAACCCTAAACCCTTTTCCTTAAACAAAGGTTGTTCGTAGTACAACAAGTGTTCTGATAAAACCAAAACTAAACCCTAGGGAAGGACGGGTGATACCTTGTCGTGGACGGGATTTAAATTTGGGGAAAAACGCTCCTAAAACGGGACGGAAAAGGGTTTAGGGTTGGATTAGGCGGAACCGCTAGGGGAAAAACGATCCTAAAACGGGACGGAAAAGGGTTTAGGGTTGGATTAGGCGTCACCGCTTCGCGGAGCCGCCTAATCCAACCCTAAACCCTTTTCCTTAAACAAAGGTTGTTACAGTAAAACCAAAACTAAACCCTAGGGAAGGACGGGTGATACCCTGTCGTGGACGGGATTTAAATTTGGGGAAAAACGCTCCTAAAACGGGGCGGAAAAGGGTTTAGGGTTGGATTAGGCGGCACCGCTTCGCGGAGCCGCCTAATCCAACCCTAAACCCTTTTCCTTAAAAAATCGTGGTGCGAAAAAACCAAAACTAAACCCTAGGGAAGGACGGGTGATACCCTGTCGTGGACGGGATTTAAATTTGGGGAAAAACGCTCCTAAAACGGGACGGAAAAGGGTTTAGGGTTGGATTAGGCGGCACCGCCGCGGAGCGCCTAATCCAACCCTAAACCCTTTTCTTAAACAAAGGTTATTCAAAGTAAAACCAAAACTAAACCCTAGGGTAGGATGGGTGATACCCTGTCGTGGACGGGATTTAAATTTGGGGAAAAACGCTCCTAAACGGGATGGAAAAGGGTTTAGGGTTGGATTAGGCGGGCCGCCGCTGAGCCTCCTAATCCAACCCTAAACCCTTTTCCTTAAACAAAGGTTGTTCGTAGTACAACAGTGTTACAGTAAAACCAAAACTAAACCCTAGGGAAGGACGGGTGATACCCTGTCGTGGACGGGATTTAAATTTGGGGAAAAACGCTCCTAAACGGGATGGAAAAGGGTTTAGGGTTGGATTAGGCGGCGCGGAGCCGCCTAATCCAACCCTAAACCCTTTTCCTTAACAAAACAAATCGTATAACAAATTGTATAATCTTATTCTTTTGTAAAACTTAGGAAATATGCTCCTAAAACGGGACGGAAAATGG
The DNA here is from genome assembly GCF_048544455.1 of Silene latifolia. NCBI lineage: Eukaryota > Viridiplantae > Streptophyta > Magnoliopsida > Caryophyllales > Caryophyllaceae > Silene > Silene latifolia. The sequence continues at coordinate 419,109,941 of NC_133538.1, read as the reverse complement.
TCCTAAAACAATATGTATTCTTTGTATAAAATGTTGTAAGTCTTTGTATAAAATGTTAACTATGATGTAGGAAAATCGAATGACTTTTTACTGTGACATGTTATTGCCACAGCAAGACACAATTCTACTTTTTATTTTTACTGTGACATATTATTGTCACAGCAACACAAAATCCTACTAATTATTGCTAAGGTCACAATGTTACTGTAACATCATAACAGTATCAAACTTTTTTCTTTTTAGCTGCTTTCTCAGCAGCTACATCAGCTATGCGAAGAGGGCATGTTCTCCTATCGTGGGTAACTCTTTCTTTGCAGTATGCACATAGCCTCTTTGGCTTGGCTGCTTTTTCAATGGCTTTGTTGTTTGCCGACTTCAATCTTTTTCCCCTGCCCTTGTTGCGTGCTTGTTCCGGAGGGTGGATAGTGACTTCAGACGACGAGCTGCGGACCCAACAAACATCTCCATCTCTTGGTCTTTTGTAAGCGGTTCAATAAATAAACTTAGGAACTCAACTAGGAGGGATGCTAACTCTTCCGTGTGTTCAACAGGTAAAGTTTTGAGAACACCAACTATCTGACGGAACTCTGACCATACGTTGCACAAATGACTATTATCAGACGTAGCCATATATGAATCCTCAATGACATTCCCATTCGAATCAAGCCTGGAAGTAAAACAGCAGGTTACTGTTTATCATGGTGACAATGTTACTTTAAGAAATTATGGTTACAATGTTCTTGTAAAACAATTCTTTGTAACAAGTCAAAATCACATCCTTTGTAATAATGTTTTCGAATCAAACCATTCGCTGCGTGTGTGTTATTTAGCCAACGATCTACAATGTACTTGATTGGTATTCGCCCAATTCCTTTGCCCTTGTACACCCACACAAAATATGCCTGCACGAGTAATCCAATTCTTTCGAACAGTTTACACTCGCATACTGCATCTGTGCTTCTAAGGTCCAACCTCACCTTGAAAATTTTGTCTGTCTCAGCATCGATTACATGAATTATGCGCACATGCTCCTCCTTCTCAAAGTCATCAACACCACATGAATCGGCCGCCATTACTTCTTCTTGAAACACCTTGAACACAACATGTGTGTATATAATAGCGCCATGCTTTTCTATAGGTAATTCTGTCTTAAGCTCGGGGAATGAGTGGTCATTTGTTATAATCATCGCACCTTCGTGTATAGCGCTATTTCTTTGGTCCATAGCAGATTTGGAACCTGGTTTTAATGCAACAAGGATTCGGCAACAAATTATTTATGTAACAATAAAACAATGGTACTGTAAATACACTTTGTTCCGAATGCTTTGTAAGGAATGAAAAAGAGTTGTTTACCTCATCCAAAATTCGATCAGTGTACCAAAGTGATTCTCATAGCGCTTGAAAAACGAATTTGTACTTTCTGATCGCTGTGTTGTTCTTAATATGCAGCCCAAGGCAAGGTCACGATGGTAGGAAGGAATCCAATGGTGTCTGTCGTCGAACATTGTAGTCAACCAATCATTATCTTCGGCTCGAAATCTGAAATGACCTTACGCCACTTCTCTTCGAACTCCGACGGCTCCATATCGGGTCCCAAACAACGAGCGTTGAAGCGAGCAAGGAAGTCCGTGTCTCTGCAGAGAGTCTTGAACCAACTTTGTCCGTGATCTTTTGTGTAATATGCCACATACAATAACGATGCCTAGCTGTCTTGAAAACAGAAGGGAAAGCCTGTTGTATGCCACGCATAATGAAACAAACAAGTCGAACGTGATATTGACCGGTGATAGGGAAAGAGCAAGTGAGTAAATTATATGTTAGTAATTTAGTTACAGTGACATTGTTATTGAATAACCTTGTAAAAGAGGAAGAGATGGAACAGTGGTAGTTGGAGTCAGAAAGTTGTGGTACAATAATCTTAAGTAAGTCTGTTACAGTAACATTATCACACTATTACCTTCTTTATGCCAGGGCATTGATCCGTGATCATGAACTGCGGCTCTTTTTGTCCCATGGCGGTCAAGAAATCTTTGAAAGGTCCATTGGAAGGAGATGTCATCCTCGTGTAACAGGAGACAACCGGCAAACAACACCGACTTTCTGTGGTGATTAACACCTGTGAATGGTGTAAAAACCATATCATACTTGTTGGTTCCGTAAGTAGGGTCGAAGCTAATAGCATCCCCAAAGAATGAGTAGTTTCTAATACATGTAGCATCAGCCCAAAAGAACTTTGTTAGACGGTTTTGCGGATCAACATCATAGGCGAAGTAGAACTGGGGTTGGGTTGCTTTGAGTTTCTCGAGTCGATCGATGAAAAGGTCAGCATCTCCTAACCCAATGTAGCACTTGATATCTCTTTGAAAGTTCTTAAAATCTATCAATGTAGCACCGATATTTTCATACCCATTGACAAGTTCCTTAACCTGTCTAAAGGTCAATCCAGCGCCAATATTCAACTTGGAGTTGTCCAAGATAAGCGTCTTCTGGAACATATCAAGGGATCGTGAAATCTTATCGAGATCTCTGTTACAGACAGAGGTGAGACGATGATTGTGGACTTCAGAAAACTCGTCAATCATAGCTGGGCCATCAAGGCCATGTAAAACGGCAAATCTGACGTATGCTCGGCATCCAATTCTTGTGATTTTAACTCGTCGTGTAACTGTACTAGCTGTGGACGAACCATCACCCATATTCTCATCCTCCTAGGTTCTGGGACGCTGTTTCGGTTTAGATTCCCTGAACCCTTGACGGTTGCAGACTACGAATTTTTGGTGTCCAACACCACCTCGTAGTGTTTTCGTACTGTGCTTCCGAGGGGTAAATCCGCATGCCCGAGCATAAACCTCGTAGAACTTGATTCCAGCCTCAAGGAGGCGAAAAAGCGCACCAATGGTAGGTCTAAACTTGTGCTCAACCACACGCATCCAGCGCTCACCTCCATTAGGCGTGTGAGACAGAACAAGCTGATTATTTGGTTGAGGATTGGGTTGCTCTTGGACAATTGGCGTAGAATGGGGTTGAGTGGAAGACTTGAGTCATAATACAAAAAGGAAAATACGAGTATTAGTGACTGAAATACAACGGTGGTATTACAAAGAGTAACATTATTTGATAATAAAAGAGGACATCCGAAGTGGTACAACATATGTTATATGTGAAATGGAAAATGAATATATGTTATTGTGTTACAGTAACATTGATATTGTAACAAGTCGAGCACTGTAAGCATTGATGACAGAAACAGGAATATACAGACAGTGGGACAGGAATATACAAAACAAGATAAGAGGTCAAATATAATGAAATTTGACCGAATTTGAACGTGAAAATCAACAAAGACGAGGATATTTGACCTATTATTTAAGACAAAAGCAAGTAAGAGTATAATCAAAGGAAAGCAGACCGTAAATTGAAGTATAAGTGAACGAATTTCTTTAAAATTGAAGCAAAAATAAAATCGATTAACCTAAAAAACGAAAAGCAACGAGAATAAAGACAAATATAATCAAAATTGACGGAATGTAACGATAAAGCAACTAATGAATGTTACTGAAGAATAAAGTGAGATGCTACAATGTGGTGACATTAGCATTGACAATGAGAACGAGGGAATATTCACACGGGTGGAACAGAGAGAAGAGCTCAAAAGCAAAGGAGTATTGAAAATGTTTTGCAAAATTAATATCGCCAGTATGACGTATTGCTAATTTCAACGGGAAAACCAAGGACGATTTTAATCTACGGAAAGAATAAAGCAAATTTGCAGAGAAAGACGATTACAAATCAAATTCGATCGAATTTGACGGAGAACAACACCGATGATAATGAAAGCAAAGGATAAAGCGAAATTGCAAATTCAAGAAAGAAAACAACGATTATAATCAAATTCGATCTAATTTGACGGAGAAAACTAGGACGATTAGAAGCAAAGCAAAGGAAAAAGCGAATTTGCAGCAAAAACATAGATTATAATCAAATTCGATCAAATATGACGGAAAACAACAACGATTATCATGAAAGCAAAGGATAAAGCGAAATTGCAAATTCAAGAGAGAAAACAACGATTCTAATCAAATTTGACAGGAAAAACAATAACGATTATAATCAAAGAAAAGGATAAAGCAAAAAGAGCGATTCTAACGCGCAAACTATTTTCGTAGAATCGGCATCCATAGGAGTATCAACCATCAAGCAAAAACTGAGAACGATTGAACTGTAGAAATAATTGAATGATGAATTGAAAAGTAAAATTATTTGTGTATATTTTTTGCTGGATTTGTTTTATGCGAGAACGAAGAAAAACAGAGGGAAATTCGTAGAGAGAGAAAAAGTGTGAATGAAGAGAGAGAAAGTGAAACAGAATTGTAATGTTAGCAGTGTGAAATCTGAGCCTTATATAGTCTAATTATAATTTTTGAGATTTAATCTCGTAGTTGATTAGGAGTAGATCTAATGGCTGAGATTAAGATGCTAGACTCACCTAAGATACCTAGACTCACTTGATGCAATTTATATATATATATATATATATATATATATATATATATATATATATATATATATATATAGGGCGGGTTCAGGTACGAACTAAGTTACAGTGCGAACCGTACGAACTACCTAGATACACTTAATATTACTACTGGATACATTTTGTATAACTACTAGGTACACATGTACCTAGTATTAATGCCACATGTATCTAGCAGTATTACCACATGTACCCGGGAAATATTTTTTGTATCCACCTCTGCCGCCATCATAACTACCACCACCGCTGCCCGCCACCGCCATGACTATCACCACCGTCGTCACTGCCACCACGAATTACACAACGGCCACCTCAGAAGGCACCGAAGATCCACGAAAACCACAATAACCCGACGCTCGACCACATACCAATCACTAACGTCACGCCTACCCAGTTTTCCCGTCGGACTGAATAATCTACGCTCCTCTATCGTTATCGCCGACGAACACAGAAATGTCATGGGGGTGGTAAACAATTGAAAATCCGCATAAAACAACGACCCAACACTTAAACCCACGCAAGATCCACATTTCTTTAGATAAATTCGAAATCTAAAAGCCAGATCTAAAAAAACAATGAACAAATTAATAAAACTAATAGCTCCGCCGAAGTTGCCGGAAAGCTTAGAGCCATAAAATGGTGTTCATCGACAGTTTAACGGCTTAATTTCATGAATTGCGTTTGAAGAAGTGGAATAGCAAGGCTCTCGACAAAGGAATGGACGGCGTTCGAGCAGAAACGGCGTTGTAGCCTTGCCGGCGTCGGAGCAGCGCCGTCGTGTCCTGGCCGGCGTCGGAACATCGGCGTCGTGGTCAGTGAAGGTGGAGGGAAAGTAGGTAAGAAGAGGAAGAGGACAGTAAAAGGTTGGGGGAAAGGGATGTACGAAAATGTCAGTTGTGTTATGCTCTTCATTTTGTTTTATTTTCCTCTTTTTAAGTCAGTTTGCACCGTAATTTAGTTCGCACAGGATCTGATTATATATATATATATATATGTTGGGGTCAGGTGCGAACTAAAGTACGGTACGAACCGTACAAACTAATCAGATACACAATATAATACTCCTGGATACACATCGTATAAATGCTAGATACATATGGTATAACTACTAGATACACATGTATCCCATAGTAATACGATGTGTATCCGGGCCGGTATTATGTGTATCTACCGCTCCACTAGGATCAACAAAGCCCACCACGACCTGCCGCCTCCACCATCACCACCGCCAGCCTATCACCACCCACCACCATTATACCCGTAGTAATACCATGTGTATCCAGGCCGATATTATGTGTATCTAGGTGGTATTTTGCGTGTCCACCGTCGCTACCATCACCACTTCCCTACCACCGCCACAAGACTAGCCTCCCTGGACAGCCCCAATCCACTGCCACCACCGCAACTACTACCACTACCTAGAAACACCACTGCCGCCAACACCACCACCATCGCCATACTACCACCACCACCATCATCGACAAACACTACACCCAGCAGCCACATCACCATCCCCGCCAGCAGACACACGAGCGACATCACCATCACACCACCAGACTTACCTCCGTCCCATTTCCCCTCGCGATCATCACCATATCATCACGCGACCCACCATACCACCCACATCACTCACCAATGACTACTACATTCCAACCGTACGCCCTTAATTAGGCACGATTCCGTTTTCTTATCTCGATTTAATTGTTAGATCTAAAAAAAAAAACAAAGTAATATTTCAACAAATTAATTGTTCCAGCGACATTATAGGCAAATTTGGAGCCGGGAAATGGTCTTAGGCTACGTTATTGTCGCCAGCGACGAGCGAAACACAAGAAATGGCCGGTGATTAAATCTGCGGGGAAAGAGAGGGACGAAAATGGCGCCGTCGACGAGCGAGATCTGATGGAGGAACATTGGTGGTGTGCCGGCGAAGTTGACAGTGGTGCACGGCGGTGTTCGGGGTGGTGGCTGAAGAAGGTGGTGGTGTTTGGTTTGGAGGAAAAGGAAAGACACGATTATGAGGAGTGTTTACATTATAGGTGAGGTGAGAGAATGTAACGTGTGATTTGGTTTTTAAGTTAGTTCGCACAGTTCGCACCGAACTTTAGGTTCGCACGAGATCCTATTTATATATATATATATATATATATATATATATATATATAGAGAGAGAGAGAGAGAGAGAGCGAGAGAGAGAGAGAGTTAGGTTCAGTGATAACTCCTAAATATTTGAGGATTGAGGATTTCAATAAAATATCACAGGTTTTTCAATACAATATCACAAAAATCAGAACTGAGCAAAAAAAAAAAAAAAAAAAAATTATTGAAAAAAAAATAGCTTTTTTTTTTTTTTTTTTTTTTGCGCAGGTGTTTTTTTTTGTGTGATATTTTATCGAGTAACCTGCGATATTGTATTGAAAAACCTGTGATATTGTAATGAAATCCTCAAAAGATAATGCATCCTCACATGAGTCTACCCTATCTTTTTGAGTCCCTAAGTCCATGATACAATAACACACATTATATTAAAAAATATCACAGCTTTTACTAAAAAAACTTCGTGATATTGTTTTGTAATAGAATAACACACGTTATGCTAAACAATATTACAGCTTACAATATCACACGTTATACTAAACAATATCACAGCATTTACCAAAAACAAAGATTTGGAAAAAAAAAATTCGTGATATTGTTTTGTATTGTGCGTGATATTGTTTTGTATAGTGCGTACAAAACAATATCACGAAATTTTTTTTCCAAAAACTTTTTTTTTTACTGTAAGTTGTGATATTATTTAGTATAACGTGTGATATTGTAAGTTATGATATTGTTTAGCATAACGTGTGATATTTTATTACAAAACAATATCACGAATTTTTCATTTTATATATATATATATATATATATATATATATATCTATTCTCAGCCACATATTTTCTGAGTGTAACTCTACTGCATTATGAGTGTAACTTTATTCATTTAATGACTTTTTAGTGTAACTTTAACTTTTAGAGTGTAACTTTAACTTTTTCAACACATTTTATTCACAAAAATTTAAATTTATGTTATAAAAATGAAATTTTAAATAAATAAATTTGAATTTATATAATTTTAGGAGTGTAACTATACTGCCCGACAAGTGTAACTTTAGTCGTTTTGAGTGTAACTTTAGTCGTAGGATGATTTCTATGCATAAATTTGAATTTGTATAGTTTTATTTGTGTAACTTTACCTCTTTTAAGTGTAACTTTAGTCGTTGGAGTCGTAACTTTAATTATATAATGGTTTGTAGATAGAAAATTGAATTAATATACATTATTATTGTAACTTTAGTCCTTTCAAGTGTAACTTTTGTCCTTCAAGAATGTAACTTTAGTATGGGGTGGAAGTTTAATCAATATAGGTGTAATTTTATCGTGTTACGATTGTAACTCCAGTCCATATAAGTGTAACTTAATACATTTAGCGTTGTAACTTTAATGAATAACGACCACTACCACCCAATCCGTCATGAAAACCACCTGTGACCGCCACCACCAACCGTAAATTTTTTTTAAAAAAAAAAAAAAAACAGATCCACCACCCCGTAACACCACCACCAACCCTATGACCCTTGACTTCCACCACCACATCCGGAAAAAAAAACGCCACCACTCATTTCTGAAAAAAAAAGAGAGGGCTGCAGAACCACCACACCCACCGCACAAATGAACAACCGCCACAACCACCAACTTCTTTCTCAGATCTGAGAAAAAAAAGGAGAAAGAGAGAGGCGGAACGATGGAGGAAGAGTGGAGATGTTGTGTGATGCCGAGGGAGGAGGAAGAGGAGAGGAGGGAGGCGGCGTGGCGGAGGAGGCGGCAGGGCAGGGATGTCGTGGCAGGGGGCAGTGGGCTCGTGGTAGACAGGAGGCGGTGGGGGTCGTGGCAGGCAGGAGGCGACGGTGGAGGAGAGGATATGAGGGAGTTAGAGAGAGGAGGAAGTGAGGCGTTGGGGTTGTGGCAGGGAGGCGGCGGTGGTTGTTGGGGGAGGAGGGATTTAGGGTTTGTAGAGAGGTGAGGGTTTAGAGAGAGGGAGAGAGGATGAGTGAGAAGGAGGGAGGCAGAAAATGAGGAAAAAAGTTAGGGTTTTTTGTTTTTATAGGTTTAATCTAGTCCACATATTTTGTTATAATCTCAGCCATTCATTCACTTTCTTAGATCTAATCTCAGCCCTTCATCTTTCTCATCCAAAGGCTTAGATGAGGACTTATGGACTCAACCAAAATAGATGGACTTAATCCTTTCTATATATATATATATATATATATATATATATATATAGGGTCGAGATCCCGTACGAACTTAAGTTCCATACGAACTGTACGAACCACCATAAATCAATAAAATACGCGCATCGTTTCCTTTCTACTCCAATACCACCAAACTCAACGCCCTGACTTCATCACTCGTTCTTATCCGGCACTTCCATCCACTACACCTGACTTTCCCCTTCCTCATCTACTACCACAACCGTCACCGTCCGTCGAAGCTTCTATACGACCGCCGAATGTGGTGCTATCTATCCCGAGTTTCCTCTACGCAGTCTATCGGTACACCTCAACACTAACTCCATTGTTAAACCTCCATGTTCAGACCATTATCAGAAAAGGTATGCTTTAATTCCAACTTCTATTTCCCTTTTTAGTGAATAATATCTACAAAAAAGTAGGTTTTACTAAAAAATTGGAATTCGAAAAATTAGGGTTTACTAATTGATTTGAGATTATATTTTGTCAAAAAAATTTGTGATTTTGATGGTAGATACTGCCTATATATTACCGAATTACACATGTGCTCTGCCATCTTTGAAACTATTTGATTTATTCAGTGATAATGAGTCGTTAAATTGTATGGGATAGGGGAATCCACTCTAAAGAAGGAGCCTAAGACGGTGTTATTTTAAACTGTAATTTGTCTTCCTTTTGGATTATTGATAGGCTAAAAAATAAGGACCGAAATGAATAACATCTTTGAAGAATCTGAAAGCATTGTTGTTGTTATGATGTTTACATGCAGAGAACTACTATCACCTCCTTATTTGGTGACATGTACTTTGACATAGGACTATGATGCAAATGAAGAGGTGCTCCGGCAATTCGACTTGAATATGGCCTGGCTTAAGGGTCGTGCATTGGCATGTCTCAACTTGATCGGTGTAATGTTGCTAAGAAATACGGATTTAACCCTCCCAAAGAGGTTGAAGTCTTGTTGCACTCAGGCAACGTTCAGAAAGAATGCTTGTGGGATGGTCGAGTTTAGAGATTCAAGAATGACTTCATGCCCGATTCTCTCTTGGATCGTAGTACCCATTTTCTCCATAATGTTCATCTAGACCATGAGGACAAGTAATATTAGTTATAGTTACAGGCTTATGATGTAGACGATTTCAGATTAAAAGTGAGCTAAGTAGGTGAATGTGAATCCTTGACTTTGGTTAGTGGCAGTTAGAAGGAATTATACAGTTCAAGTTTCTTGTACTTTGTTCAGCGGATAAGCTGGCCATATATAGCATCTTCCTCTTCTATATTTGACACCTTCATCTCAGGTTTTGTGTTGGTTAAGAAATATGTACTGTTTCATTTCAGAAGTGAATGAATATTGAACTTACTGCAGATGAATAACTTCCTCTGTCGTTTGAAATACAGCTCTACGATAAAACTGTGACTGTAGGGTTGAGGGACAAGTCTGAATATTTCAAAGTAGATAGTGTTAACGCCGCTCCGCCATGTAATAAAGAGAAGGAAGTTGTATTATGTATTATTACACTCTCTGTCAACTATTTAACTGTAATAATTGTGAATGCTATCCATCACTTAAGATACTAAAGTCATCAGCATTCCAGTCATGAGCATTCAGCAAGACAACAAACTATGAAGTACTCTTTCTAATCAAAGTGGTTATATTGTAATCATGGCTTCTTCTTCTAAGGAGATTACCACTTCTGAAGTTGACTCAAGAATTAGTTACTTTTCTGCAAGAGGCTTTGCATATTGCAGAAGCGGATGAGACCGTATGGGTTGTGAATTTTTTGACTTCCAAAGTGGCTACATCCTTAAAAAAACTTCGCACTGCTTGCATTGAGCTACTTTGCTCGACCATGGCATGAGCAGATTTCAAAATGGCAAATCATGATGAGCTGCAGTCAAAGATTATATCCATGTTCTTCAAGTCGTTAATATGTCGCACACCAAAAATTGTCGTTGTCGTCAAGGAAGGACTAAGACAGGTCTTTTGATTTGTCCATTCTTAATTTTAATCTTCACACATATATATTTCTTAAGAATGGAGAACTTGCAGCATAGTTTACTAATTCTTTAGTTATGAATTTTAAGTGTATTTAACTAATTAAAGGTATGTATATAGTAATTTTAAAAAATGTATCTAGCAAATTAAAGGTATGTATTTAGTAACTTACAAGGAGTGGAATTAGCTAGCTAAATGTATGTATCTAGTAACCATAAGGAGTGTATTTACCTAGTTAAAGATATGTATCTAGCAAACTAAAGGAGTTTATCTAGCAAGCTAAAGGTGTGTATCTAGCAAGCTAAAGATAAGTATCTAGTAACATAAGAGTGTATATAACTAGCTAAAGGTATGTATCTAGCAATCTAAACGAGTGTATCAAACAAGCTAAAGGTATGTATCTAATAATTTAAAAGAATGTATCTATCCTAAAGTATGACGGGAAAGGGTTTACTGTTGGAGCTAATAAAGTCACTGTGATTTCAAGGATAAGTTTCCTTTATTCCACACTCGAAATGGTACATTATTGTGTACAGGGAACCGATAATAAAAACATCACAATGACATTTGTCCTAGTTTCTGAACTCTCAAACGGTTCCTAGAGATAGCATGATAAAAGCGGGTGAAGTTGATAAAACATAACAGCACCTTTTTTAAATCATTTCCTTAATTACTTTTGAGGCAATTTGATCACCTATCTATATAGAATTACAATTGAGATCCAAAATTTCTAATAGATTACACAAAGCGGTACAAAAATAAATAAGGCCAAAAACGATATAGCACCACTTGTTTTTCCTTGTACAATTTATGCTATCCTAAAATGAGAACATGTTTCTCTTGCTGTCTGTCAATGCTAAATAATCACTGTTCACGGACTGCATAAGCTGCCAGTAAAATGCGTAAAACCAACTTTAACCTCATGAATTTTGCTTCTTATGTATTGAAAAATACAAATTAGATACATTAAAATTTCTTGGAACATCAATACTTGCTACTGCCTCGCAGCTCTGCAACCGCCAATTGATGCCGTACACCACAACTTTTGCGAACTCAGTTACGGTACGAACCATACGAAGTCAGAGCTGCCATATGTTGACATGAAACCGGCGTAAGCTAGCTTGGCAAAAGAAAAAAAAAATAGCACACGATCATTAAAATGTTTTCATCTCCGACTAAACTTCTACAGCCAATTCTATCAAAAAAAGAAAAAAGGAAAACAAATCTATAATGACACATACGAAAAAGGAACATGCTATCAACATTGCACAAATACTACTATACAACCAGTTGTATAATAAGCATTGTACAACCATATACATTAATCCGAGCTTATGTGTAATTTTTCTGAGTTTTATAAGAGTTTATTTTTTTATGTTTAAGTGTGTGAGTTCAGAAACTTTACAGCATAGCTCAAATTCTTTTAAACAAAACTCGAAAACTTTAATAAACAGCTCGGATTATATACCGTAGAACTGCATACAACTGGTTGTATAATCTACTAATTGTCAATATTGAGCCACAAGATCACAAATAGTCACAATGAGACCATATCAGCTTCATTTTATATGAGTGCTAAAATGAAGTAGCGAGCAACTATTAAATGTATCCGGCAACTTGAAGTAGTGTATCTAGCATGCTAGAGGTAAGTATCTAGCACCTTTAAGGAGTGTGTCTACCTAGAAAGAGGTACGTATCTAGTAACTGATTCAAGTGTATCTAAACAGTTAGAGGTATGTATCTAGCTACTTAAAGAGGTGTATCTAGGTAGCTAGAGGTATGTATTTATCGAGGGGAATGAGATCAAACGCGGGGCCTTTTGAAGATCAGTGACGCCAACTAAAAATTGGAACGCTGACAATCAGCCGTAGTGTAGCAACAAAATTGGTGCGTATCAAACACGTGACATGGATTATAACACGCAATATTTCTATTATCATTCGGTACCTTGCTGATCACTGTGAGCTGATAACTTTAACTATTTTTGGGTCTTTAGGGTAGCGAGTGTCACGCCTTGCTACCCTCTACCTCCGGCCCTGCATTGCTCTGTCATGTGAGCAAACCTTTGGAAAATGCTATTATTCCTTAAAGAACCGCTTTAACATGCTTAGTGCCTGCACTCAATTGCGCAAACATATAACCATCAGAAAATGGTCAAGTTGATAATACCAATCAAATAGGCATAATGTGGACGAATATATAAGGAGGAGTCCACGTGTAAATTCTTAAACTACACATCTATACTAGCCTTCTAAACAACTGACTATCTTTAGTTATTAAATTTGAGCAGGATATATCGCACGTTGATTAATCGAGTAAGAAATAATGTCCACTTCATAACTTCAACTCGTCAAGCACGTCCGCCCAACAATTGGATATGGATGAATTTCTTTGTTTATACAGTACTCCTAAATAATGCTCTCCTGGCTCTTTAACATGGGAGAGGTCTGTGACATTTTTATTCTACCATTAACGTAGCCGAGAAAAAGCACGAAGAGCAATGCAGGGCCAAATATATGATATTATTCTTAAATTTTAATTTTATACTTATCCAAAGTATCAGAAACATCAAATTCTACTCAAACCCCGTCAAATAATTTCGTCCCGACGCCGCTGCCCCACCTTCTATCTGTTCTCTTCTCCTCTCCATATCCTCATTTTTCAACCTTTATCTATACCAACTCTCTCTATATATACCACACCCCACATGTTAAACAAAAACAAGAAACAAACTACTAATCAAATTTCTAAACCTACAACAAGACAAGACGAAAACACTTGTATATAAGGATATTCCAGGCCCGGACCATCAACCCATCACTTGGTAGGTAAGACGAGATACCCATATTACTACCTCAGATACACATGGTATTGCTACCAGATACACAAGCTATTACTACCGAATACATAAATCGGTTTGTGTATCCGCTGGGGATAACTTATGTATTCGTTGGGGATAGCATGTGTATCCGGCGTTTTAATTCGTGTGCCTAGAGTAATAATAAGTCTATCCACTAACCGCAATTGACCATCACCCTGACCAGTACCACCACCATCACTCACTGGATCCCGTCAAATAATTCCGTCCCGATACCGCTCCCCACCTGCTTCGTGCCATTCAAATATGGAGTACAGAGTACACTCCTTTTTTATTATACAGTCCTTTTTTTATTACTCTGAATTTATAGTCCTGAGGGTCACATCGTAGGTATAGTTAAGGTGGTGTATAAATTTATTATACAATCCTTTTTTATTACCACCTGCGTGCATGGCATGAAAGCCAACTGCCGAGCTATAGTGTAATACCAAAACTATGACTTCTACCACGGACAACCCCTAGCACGAGCATAAATCGTACGAACTACTCAGATACACATGTTACTCCCTCCGGATACACATGGTACTACTAGTAGATACACAAATCAATTTGTGTATCCAGTAGTAATACCATGCGTATCCGGGTAAAATGAGTGAGGTTTGCATAACCCAAATTCTCGTATGGGACGGTCTCATATTACTATAAGATTGAGTGACACGAATCAACGGTATTTCATAGTACTAGCACTAAGCACACCTTCAGGTTTAGAGTATCATCTTGAAGCTTTTTTTTCCTTTGTTTCAGCTCTTGACGCCTGCAACTTATATACAGCACAAATTGCACCTTGAGGGATAGAAGATTTATCGCTTTTTGCAGGGCTTCCGGGATTCAGAAATTTTCTCAGTTCTGAGAACCTATACCAACCCAGAGCATAATATCATGACAGTGAAACCAAACAAATTCAGTGACTATCCGAAACAGGAAAAATTTCACTTTGGGCCAAAAAGGATGTCAGCTTTCCGAAATTACTCAATTATTTAAAATGTGAAATCTCAGAACCTGCTCCGACCACTTTTGGCACTTTATCGACCAGATTATATGAGCCATCACATGAAGTAGTTACGGCATTGCTAGGTTAAAAAAGATACATACCTGTCATTCATCTTCTCTCTGCGCAATCTCTCCCGAGAAGCTTTGGATTCTGTCTGAAAACATGTCTTAGTCGATGTTATTAAACCCACACTAGCCATTCTGTTTTCTTAACTCGATTTACTTGTTAGATCTACAAAAAATAAAGTAATACTCCCTCTGTCCCGGTCATTTGTTGTCTTTTTCCATTTAGGGGTGTCTCAGTCATTGTTGTCCTTTCTATTTTAAGAATGAATTTGATGAGTAATTTGATCATTCTCATTCAATTTGTTCAACTTGTCATTTAGTTATTGGCCTTTTCCTCATTCCTTGGTCTTTGTGCCTTAACGAAAGGACAACAATTGACCGGGACGGAGGGAGTATTTCAACAAAGTAATTGTTCCAGCAACATAATCGACAATTTGGAGCTAGAAAATGGTCTTAGTCGATGTTATTATCGCCGGCGATGAGCGAAAACAAGCGATGGTGATTAAATCTGCGGGAAAAGAGAGAGGGACTAAAATGGGATGGAAAGAAGCGCCGCCGATGAGTGAGATCTGATGGAGGATCTGATGGAGGAGCAATGGTGGTGTGCCGGCGAGGTAGACGTCGGAGCTCCGGTGATGATATGGTGGTGGTGGTGGTCTGATGAATAAGGATGATGGAGTTGTGGGGATAGTGTATGTATTTGGAGAAAGATGAAACGCAGGAGTAATAAGTCGTCTAATAGCAGCCTTTGATTTGTTTGATCTAAGGGCTGAGAAAGAGTTCGTACAGTTCGCACCATAATTTGGTTCGTACGGGATCCTCATTCTATATATATATATTTATATATATATATATAAATATATATATATATATATATATATATATATATATATATATATAGAGAGAGAGAGAGAGAGAGAGAGAGAGAGAGAGTTAGGTTCTTGTGAGTTTTGGTTCTTATGGTGTGTTGTGAGTTTGTGCTTGAAAATCTTAGCCACTAGATTATATTAGAGATAAATGGCCAAGATCTAATCTTACCTGTCAGATAAAATCACTGTCATTTACTTATTTTCTTCTTTTTCTAGTGCTACTCTTTTTTTTACTTTATTTTTTTTTATCTCATTTTTTACCTCGTGTTATTATGCTTTTTTTTACAACTTTGATTATTTTTTCTCTAATTTTCTCATTATGTTACCTTTTTTTTTTCTTTTTTTCATTTTTGTACTAGATTTTTTTTTACTTGAAATTTTTTTACTCTTATTTATTTTACATCGCGTTATTATGCTGTTATTGTGCTTTTTTTTTACTTTGATTTTTTTTACGACTTTGATTTTTTTTACCGCATGTTATTGTGCTGTTATTGTTATTCCGCTGCTATGTGATGTTATTCTGCTGTCACTTTGATTTTTTTTTCGACTTTAATTTTTTTTCTTTTTTTTACCACATGTTATTGTGCTGTTATTCTACTGTTATTCTGCTGTTATTGTGATGTTATTCCGGTGTCACTTTGATTTTTTTACTATTTCCTTTTTTTTTTACTACTTTGATTTTTTCAGTCTTATTTTTACCGCATATTATTGCGCTGTTATTCTGGTATTATTGTGATGTTATTCCGGTGCCACTTTGATTTTTTTACGGCTTTGATTTTTTTTTTCTTTTTATTACCACGTGTTATTGTGTTGTTATTCTACTGTTATTCTGCTGTTATTGTGATGTTATTCCGGTGTCACTTTGATTTTTTTACTATTTTCATTTTTTTTACTACTTTGATTTTTTTACTTATTTTTACCGCATATTATTTGCTGTTATTCTGGTGTTATTGTGATGTTATTCCGGTGCCACTTTGATTTTTTTTACGACTTTGATTTTTTTTTTACCACGTGTTATTGTGCTGTTATTCTACTATTGTTCTGCTGTTATTCCGGTGTCACTTTGATTTTTTTAACCACGTGTTAGTGTTATTTTGGTGTTATTCTTATGTTATTGTGGTGTTAATCTGATATTATTGTACTGTTATTGTGGTGTTATTCTTCTTTTATTCTCACGCTTCTCTAATTTTCTCATTATTCTAATGTACCCCATTGTTATTCCGTGTTACCCTTATGTTATTCAATATTACCTACTCTTGTTCCAAAAACGAGTCAAAACGAAGTTAAATGAAAGTATAACGATTTTGAATCAAATGAAAAGGGCTAATCAAGTTGACCAATGACTTTGTCAAAATGGAGTTGCTGACTTCGTTTGGCACCTCCAATTCCCACCTTGGATTAAATAGGCATAAATGTATGTCCTCCGTATATATTACTCGCCTTTTCACCCCATTTCGTGTGTCCTTCTTATGTACAAGATGCTAAGAAATGAGCCTGTTGTAGTGAAACAGAGGATATCTCTCTGCCATTCATTGAATCATGCTTGTTGATTTGGCTAACTGATTTAATGAACTCATTCGAAGAACCGAGAAAAGATTTCAACTCTTTCATGTCATTACCTGCATGAATTATGATCCACAATTACCATTTGGAAACGTACTTTAAGATACGAATAATGTTTCTCGACAAAAGACATGCATGATGATAGAACCAATTGTTCAGAGCAGACAATAACAGTACAAATAAATCAAAATTAAAGAACACGGCACCGAAATCAGCGACCAACGCAGCACAGTATTAAAGAATGAACTCATCCATATAAATTCAGTCCCTTGTTTCTTCAATTAACAAGATTGCTCGTAATTAATGACAAACAATTGAATCTAAAATCTACAAAAAATGTCACATTCTATCAACATTACGACTATTCAATAGACCTATGAATACACGAAGGTATGATGTCAAGAATACCATCATAGTTGATATGCTAATCCTGTTTTCGGGTCAAGCAAGTTCAATAATTTGACCAACTTCGGCAGGAGTGTCTTTTTTATTTAACATTAAAGTCCCCCGCCTTTTTTTTGATGCCAAGGTTTTCAAGCTTTTACTGTCATTGGATACACCCAGTCCGTCACAAGAAACGGTCTCTTTTACAAATTGCTCACCCTCCCGTTTCTTTCCAGTGACGCCTAAAGTTCGTTTTTTCACGTGCTCTTTTTTCTCACAATATTTACCACATTCATTGTCAACTTCTTCCTTCGGTGCACTAAGAAAAATATCCTTATCCAGACTAGAAATACCCTTCTTTGGAACCAAATTTTACTCGCCATGCTCTATACCTTTAGATTTAGCTTCAGGCGTTTTCTGCTTGTTGGTATTGTAAGTAGGTGAATAGGTCAGTTCAGTTTCCTTTGCGTCATTGGAAAGTTTGGCACAATAATTGATATCATAAACAAAGCTTTGAATTCTTCTTATTCCTTTCGTTTTATTTATTTTCTTTTACTTCTAAAATCCCTTTTGAGCACATTTATGATGTAAATTCAATAGTCGTTGTAATTTATTCATACCATGTAATTTATTGTAATTGTATTTCATATCGTTCTTGTATGATTTATTTATCTTGCCTTTTCACATGTAAATTAACCTAAATTTCAACTTTGACACCCAATTGAGTGCTAAATTGCTTGTCAACCGACATAGTATATATTCACATGCTAGGTTTAAAACATGTTTGTTGCAAAGTATATATATATATATATATATATATATATATATATATATATATATATATATATATATATATATATATATATATATATATATATATATATATATAGGAATGAGATCATGTGAGGATACACTATCTTTTTGAGGATTGAGGATTTCGTTACAATATCACAACTTCTTCAATACAATATCACAGGTTATTCGATATAATAGCACAAAAATAAAAACACTTGTGCAAAAAAAAAAATTATAATTTTTTTTTTTTATAAAAAAAAAAAAATTTTTTGGCAAAGGTCAAATTTTTCGTGATATTGTATTGAAGAACTTGTGATATTGTATTCATTAATCCTCAATCCTCAAATATTTAGGAGTTCTTACCGGATCCCGACTATATATATATATATATATATATATATAGGATCCTGTACGAACCAAATGTTCGGTGCGAACCTACGAACTAAGTAAGAACCCTTAGATTAAAAAAATCAACGGCTCACGTCCATCTCCTGCATCTCTCACACAACCCCATATTAAAGATTCATAACCTCTCCTCTCCCTTCAAACCCAATCCCCAACCCCTAACCTCCGCCACCATATCCCGTCATCCATAACAACCTGCTCACACCGACCACGAACATAACATCGCCGGAGCACCGTCATACCGCGTCGATGATCACCTTAACTCCATCATCGCCACCCCTTTCTTCTCCATTTTCTTTCTCCTCTGAACCTTGTCAAGGCGCCGACCTGGTTGCCGTACCATCCGCACACTAGTGTTTTACGACTAAAACAGGACCTATTTGGCTCGAAATCTTCGAATATTTTCATAAGTGGGTTAGTTTTTTTGAAACTCTTTCTCCTTTTTCATAAATCTATCATTTCAATCACAACAATTCTCAAAAAAATGAGATCTATGGTGGTTGTGAGGCACGTCGACCAAGCTATCGGTGGTACGAGCCTATGACGATTTGTTGTTGTAGGTAATGTGATTGATGTTCGACGAAGTTGTGGCTGTGGTGGCGAAATAATGGTGTTGTGGTGGTGGTTTGGTGGTAGTCGTGAGAACGATGCTGGCTAGGGGATTGAAATGATTGACGAAGAGGATGAGGGGCTGGTGTCGTGGGTGGTCAAGAAGTTGCGTGAAACAAGTTCGGTGTTGGTATGGAGGGCGGCTTGGCGTTAGTTAGGGGTGCTTGGCGATGGCCCTTCTGTGAGCAATTATATTTGAATTGAATTGATTTCTGGTGTGTTTTCTAACGATGAAAATTCCACAGTTCTGATTCTCAACAGATGATCAGGGATTCAATTGAGGCCGATGGTAGATTCCAAGTTTTTCTTGTGAGATGATGACGAAGATAGAAAAGAGATAGAATGACGATAATTGTACTACCATATGTTAATCCGTCTGTTATTATAGTTAAAAGGATTTAACATGTATGATGTACCTCACTCGATTATCTGAATTCTTCTGATTTGCTTAGAATTCTCGAAATAATAAATGGAATACTAATTCTCATAATAATGTTATTGTAAAAAGCGTCAAGATATCCTAGATTTTTGGAGTTACCTTGGTCACTGTATCTCATAATAATGTTATTGTAATCCATTTCATGATAAAACAATTTGTTGTATTTATTTCCATCTTTAATTTGTTAGATACACTTTTTTACCTAGCTAGATACACTCCTCTACCTTACTGGATACACATCTCTAACAAGCTAAATACAATTATATAAATTGTTAGATACATGTCTCTACCTTGCTAGATACACTCATTTATCTTTCTAGATACACTCATTTACCTTGCTAGATACACATCTTTAGCAAGCTAGATACACTCATTTAGATTGTTAGATATATGTCTTTACCTTGCTAGATACACATCTCTTACAAGTTAGATACACTTCTTTAAATTGCTAGATACATTCATTTATCTAAATTGATATACATATATTCGAGTTACCGCGTTGTTACTCTATGTAAGTCTAAAACCATTCTTAAGGATATATATATATATATATATCTATATATATATATATATATATATATATATATATATATATATATATATATATATATATATATATATCTTCGTAGTAAAACATGAGTAGTCTGTAAAATAATATAACATAAGAGTGTTAGGTTAAGTACTTCAAGATAACCATTACATAGAATAGTACCTATGATAGTAATGTTTTGTGTCGGTCTAAGAGGGTGATTTTATCACCCTCGATTATTTTAATATGGGTCTTTTAGTATGCTTTTCCTAGCATTCGGCAATTGGGTACGATGTGGTAACTTCTGCACTTTACCTCGGTTGGACATTCGATCTTAAGGCATGGAACCCGAGAGGCAAATGAAGCACCTTTCAAAGGCCAAGACAAGGCACGAGAGGATCACTTGTAACCCGAAAACCAGTTGGGAGAAGTAGGAATGAAGACTAGAAGAAATGAAGGCATTTGAAGAGGTCTAGCTCTTGGAATATAGAATTCCCAAAAAGCGAGTCTGTGCGCAGCCTGCGCAAACAGGGTGCGCAGATGCGCACGATTGCGCAGGCAATAACAGTTCTTGCGCAGCCTGCGCAGCTCTGCTATACGGGTTTTCTAATCTCCGTTTTGGGCTTCTTAAGTGGAAATCTTTCTAGGTTTTCGTGAAGCCATATATATACCCGAGAGTTTGAAGACCTAAGGCATTCACCTACCATCCTATCATCTCATCTAATCTCATTTTGAGGGTTTTAATCTTGTAATAATTTAGAAGACTATTTTCCATTTCAAGTTGTAATCTTTCTTTGTTTTTGGGTTTTATAAAGACTATGGAAGGCTAAATCCTTCCCTACTTGGTGTAATCCATTGCAAGCTTTCATCTTTATCATTGTATTGACTTCTTAATCTCTACTCTTTCATTTATTTCAATTTCTAAGTTTTAATGACATGATGAATGTTTTGTTGTGAGAAGTAATTACCCTTGCCTCTTTAATGTTCATCTATTGTTTGTTTATTGCAAAGTTCCTTGCTTTTGTGATAACTTGTTGAAGCATCTCATGATTATTGATATCTTGGTTTAAAGTATCAACCTTTGTGAGTAGAAATTGATTATATCATTGGGTTTGTTGGTTTAAACATATCTTTGTGATATCCCATTTACTTTCCTCTTGGTTTGCTCTTCATGCTCTTAGTTGCAATTCCTACATGGTTTAATGTTAGAATTTGTAGTCTAAGTAGGATTATCATTGTTGGCTTAGATAGTGGTAATAACTTGCTTGAGGATTGTTGTTGGGTAAATGAAATTGGAGAGAAAAGAGTCTTACTTTGAGAAAAGTTGGAACTTGTAGGATTACACCAAGTTCTCACCTCTTATAATTGTTACTTGCATACCAAGTGTTTGTTACCTTGTCTCATAGGAAAAGTCACATCTCCTTGACTTTGTTACTTGTTTTCTCCATGACAATTCTCCATATATGTCTCTCTATTGTTGTTCATTGTTAATACCCATTGTTTGTGCATAGTCTTGTGCTTTGTCCATCTTAATTAATCTAAATTCAAGTTTTTAGTCTTAAATCCCTTATCTTGGGTTCGACCCTTACTTCCCTTTGCTACTATTCTTAATTGCATAGTGTAGAGTTGAGTTTGGTTTATAAATTGTTAATTTGATAGGTTAATTCTAGTATATTACGACACCTAGTTTTACGTTATCAAATTTTGGCGCCGTTGTCGGGGAAGGGAAACATAGCTAAAGGCTTGATTGTTAAATTGCATGTTAGTTATTTCTCTTCTCTTTGTTTTGATAAGTAAGTGGAAGTTCTAACTTGTGTGTGAAGTGCGAAGGTTTATGTTTAGTTCTCCACAACACGGTGAATCAACCCCCGTGGAAGAGGACGCATTTGGAGCATATTCGCGGTTATTTACTAATCCCTGGTACCAAAGAGCACAAAGAGAACATCGAGTAGAAGAAGCACCTTTAGAAGAATCTATTGAAGTAAATCCGATTGAAGTAGAGTATCCCCCTATGGCGAATGACACGAGAACCATCCGGGAGATAGGAGCAAGGAATTATGATGAGCAACCCTTGTGTATCACCTATCCCCCTCTAGGAGCCAATGCAAATTTCAAACTCAAAGGCTTCTTTATCCATAACTTGCCTAAGTTCCATGGCCATGCGGGAAACGACCCAAACCGTCACCTTTCGGAATTTCACATGATGTGTGAAGGTGCCATTCCGAATGGGGTGATGGAGGATCAATTCAAACTACGGGCTTTCCCATTTTCTTTGTTGGATTCGGTCAAAGATTGGCTCTTTTATCTTGCTTCGGGATCTATAAGAACTTGGAAGGAAATGAAGGCGGCTTTTCTAGAGAAGTACTACCCCGATGCACGTCACAACCGTGCTAAGAAGGCCATTACTACCATAGAACAAGACCTCAATGGTGAAACCATGTATGAGTATTGGGAGAGGTTTAAAAAGTTGGTGGCCCAATGCCCATACCACGGGTTGAGCGATGATGATCTTCTTGTGAACTTCTATGAAGGGTTAGGCCAAGATGATCAAAGAATGGTCAATTCCGCTACCGGAGGAGGGTTGGAGAATTTTTCCATAGTGGATGCCAAGGAAATCATTGAGAGACTTGCCTCTACTACGAGGAATTATGGAAGAACTCAAAAGGGAACAAGGAATACTTCTTCAATGGGAACCTCTTCCTCATCTACTCAAAACCTTGAGCAAAGTGTGAATGATTTGACTCACTTAGTGATGAATATGATAGTGAACAATCCAAACAAGGATGGGGGAAAAGGGAATCAAGTGGATTACAACTATTGTCAAGGTCCTCACTTGGAAGAAAATTGCCCCATTATGATTGAAGAAGGAATTGGAGTGGAGAATGTAAGTGCAATGGGGTATGGGAATTACAATGCTAGGAATCCTTCCAGAGGAGGATGCTACAATTATGACCCTAGTGGAAACACTTACAATGTTGGGAGTAGAGATAATGCTCAACTTGGTTGGGGTGGTGACACCTCAAAGAGCTTTGTGAATGGTCAATTCAACCACTTGAGGGACCAAAATTCCCGACAAAGTCAAGGTTCAAATTCTCAAGGAAATAGGAATGGGAATTTCAATCAAGAAGGAAATAGGAATGGGAATTTCAACAACCAAGGTAGAAACCAAAACCAAGGTCAATCATCCCAATTTAGCAATCAAGGTAACACCAACAATTCTCAAAAGGAACCAAGTGTTCAAGACTTGCTTAAGAACATTTTGCAAGAGCAAGTCAAAACGAACAAGAGGTTTGACAAGATAGATGCCGACAAGAGTGTTAGTGATGCCAAGGTTACCAACCTTGAAGTACAACTTGGCCAAATTGCCCAAGAACTTGCCAAGAGAAATCAAAGGAATTCCACTTCTATCCCCTCCACTACATTTCCTCCTAGAGAGAATGCTAGTGCTATGACATTGAGGAAGGGGAGAACTTTAGAATCCCCTCCGAAGAAGAAGAGAAGGGGCAAGTCACAAGAAAGGGTTATTGAGGTTGAAGAGCAAATTGAAGAAGAGCTTGTGGTTGAACAAGAGAAAGGATCATCTTCAAAAGCTAATGAGGAAAAAGAAAGGAGTCCTTTGAGCATTGACAAAGGAAAGGAAGTAAGCACCAACACAAAGGATCAACTCAAAGAGATTGAAAAAGAATATGAACCGGAGGTACTATTTCCAAGTGCCCTCACAAGTCCCAAGAAGTTTGATAAAGACTCCGATCTTTATGAGACTTTTAGGAAATGTGAGGTCAACATCCCTCTTTTTACTATCATTAACACCGTTCCTAGGTGTGCAAAGTTCCCCAAAGAACTTTGCACCCCTAAACGGAAGCCAAGGAAAGGAGTTGAAAGAGTCACGGTTAGTAGGCATGTCTCGGCAATCTTCAAACAAAATCTTCCCAAAAAGTGCGATGATTCGGGCATGCTAACTATACCGTGCTCAATTGGAGGCAAAGCCTTTGCTATAGCTATGCTAGACTCGGGGTCCTCTATTAATGTTATGCCTTATTCCATTTATGAGACCTTAGAATTACCTCCCTTGTCTAGGACCAATGTTGTGATCCAATTGGCGGATCGTTCTACAATTCACCCTAAAGGTCTTGTAGAAGATGTGTTGGTAGAGGTTGATAAATTCATTTTCCCGGCCGATTTTTATGTTTTGGACATGGAACCGGACTCTAAGGCTACACCCCTCTTGCTAGGGAGGCCTTTTATGAGAACCTCCAAAACCAAAATTGACATGTATGATGGAACTTTGACCATGGAATTTGAAGGGAAAGTTTTGAAATACAATGTGTATGAGACGATGAAAAAGACCGATGATTTGAGTTGTTGCTACTTTCTTGATAAAATTGAACATTTGGCAAATCGAGTTTACCAAATTAGTCAAAGGGACCCACTTGAGGTGGCCCTCACTAACAATGTCGAGAAGGAAGGGTTGCGGTTTTTGTTGTCTCATGATGTGCAGGAAAATATAGAGGCATTGGAAAAGGAAGAACCACTAGAAGAATCAAAGAAAGAAAAAGAAATTGAGGAAGAAATGTCGCGCACAGGCGCAGCCTGCGCAAGCCCAATGCGCAGCCTGCGCAAGCCCAATGTGCAACCTGCGCAGACCCCCAGCGCAGCCTGCGCAATTCCCAACTCACCCAAGTCATGTTTTTCTTCCTATTCTTTTGACCAACCATCCAAATTCCTTCCCCTAGAGGCCTCCCTTGAAAGACCACTTCCATCCATCATTAAACCACCCACCCCCAATCTAAAACCACTCCCCGGCCACTTGAAGTACGTCTTTCTTGGGGCAAACAACACTTTACCCCTCATAATTTCAAACCAACTTAAGGGTGATCAAGAAAAGAGATTGGTGGATGTTTTGCACAAGTACAAGGAAGCTTTTGGGTGGAGCATTGCGGATCTAAAAGGGATAAGCCCAAGCGTTTTCATGCACAAGATCCGTTTGGAAGGGGAAGCAAAGCCGGTTCAGCAACCACAAAGAAGATTGAACCCACCAATGATGGAGGTGGTGAAGGAAGAGATCATCAAACTACTTCAAATGGGAATCATCTACCCCATTAGTGATTCTCAATGGGTAAGTCCCACTCAATGTGTGCCTAAAAAGGGTGGTGTAACGGTAATCGAGGGCAAAGAAGGAGCTTTGATCCCCACCCGGATTCAAACCGGGTGGAGAGTTTGCATCGATTATCGCCGCCTAAATGCCGTGACTTTCAAAGATCATTTTCCTCTACCCTTTCTAGACTAAATGCTAGAGAGGTTAGGGGGGAAGGAATTCTATTGTTTCTTGGACGGATATTCTGGATACTTTCAAATTCCCATACGTCCGGAGGATCAATCCAAGACAACATTCACATGCCCTTTCGGAACATATGCATACCGAAGGATGCCCTTCGGTT
This sequence comes from Silene latifolia, assembly GCF_048544455.1. Taxonomy (NCBI): domain Eukaryota; kingdom Viridiplantae; phylum Streptophyta; class Magnoliopsida; order Caryophyllales; family Caryophyllaceae; genus Silene; species Silene latifolia. The sequence continues at coordinate 419,084,154 of NC_133538.1, read as the reverse complement.
TATGTAATGCTCCAGGTACATTTCAACGTTGCATGGTGAGTATTTTCTCGGATCTTGTAGAAAGAGTCTTAGAGGTCTTCATGGACGACTTCACCGTCCATGGAGATAGTTTTGAAGCTTGTTTTAACCACCTAACTATGGTCCTATCACGATGCACGGAGTCACACCTTGTGTTGAATTCCGAAAAATGTCACTTTATGGTTAAAAGCGGCATCGTGTTAGGTCACATAGTCTCAAAGAGAGGGATTGAGGTGGATATGGCCAAGGTTGAAGTGATAAAAACCTTGCCATATCCTACTAATACACGGGAGATAAGGTCGTTCCTAGGACACGCGGGCTTCTACCGTCGATTTATTAAAGACTTTTCCAAGATTGCTTACCCCTTGTGCAAGCTCTTGCACAAGGATGTGGAGTTTGTTTTTGATGATGCTTGTAGGTTGGCATTCGATAATTTGAAGGAAAAGCTTGTAACGGCCCCGATAATTCAAGCTCCAAAATGGGACCTCCCGTTTGAAATCATGACCGATGCTAGTGATTATGCCCTTGGCGCGGTTTTAGGCCAAAGGGACGGGAACATGGCTCATGTGATACAATATGCTTCTTCACTCTTGAATGATGCTCAACGGAACTACACCGTCACGGAAAAGGAATTTTTGGCGGTGGTGTATGCCATTGAAAAGTTCCGGGCTTATCTCTTGGGTGCAAAGTTCATCATCTATACCGATCACAAGTCTATAAGGCAACTTGTAGACAAGAAGGACACCAAAGCAAGGCTAATGAGATGGGTGCTTTTGTTGAGCGAGTTTGACATCGAGATCAAGGACAAGAAAGGGAGTGCTAATGTGGTAGCCGACCATTTGAGTAGGCTTCACATCAATGAGGATCTCGTGAAGACCATGGGAGTAGTTGCCGGTAGCTTACCACATGAATCTCTTTATTCCATGAAGGTCGTTGAGCCTTGGTATGCCAACCTTGTCAATTACATGGTCACCAAGAAGTTTCCCACCTCACTTTCATCGAGTCAAAGTAATAAGATCAAGTCCGATTCTAGATTCTATATATGGGATGACCCATATCTATGGATAATGTGTCAAGATCAAGTCATTCGACGTTGTGTACCGGATGTAGAAATCCCATCCATCCTCAAACATTGCCATGAGTACGCTTGTGGGGGTCACTTTGGGCCTCATAGAACGGCACATAAGATCCTTGAGTGCGGGTTCTATTGGCCCAAGTTGTTTAAAGATTCTCACGTTTTCGTCAATACTTGTGACAAATGCCAACGGGTTGGCAACATCTCACGACGAAACGAAATGCCCCAACAACCAATGCTTTATTTGGAGGTTTTCGATGTGTGGGGGATAGACTTCATGGGTCCATTCCCCAAGTCGGATGGGTATCTCTATATCCTATTAGCGGTGGACTATGTTTCAAAATGGGTCGAGGCTATACCAACTAGGAATGATGACGCAAGGACGGTCTCAAGCTTTGTTCACAACAATATCTTCTCAAGGTTCGGCTATCCTAGGGCGTTGATAAGTGACCGGGGGACTCATTTTTGCAATAGAATTTTGGAGGGATTGTTAAAGAGGTATGGGGTCGTGCACAAAGTCTCCACTGCCTACCACCCACAAACCAATGGGCAAGCGGAAGTATCCAATCGGGAGATCAAATATCATACAAAAAACAGTGAACCAGGATAGGAAAGATTGGAGTCAAAGGTTGAATGACGCTCTTTGGGCGTACCGCACCGCTTACGAGACACCAATTGGTATGTCCTCGTACCGACTCATTTATGGGAAGGCATGTCATCTTCCTTTGGAAGTGGAGCATAGAGCCTATTGGGCCATCAAATCCTTCAACCAAAGCATAGATGATGCGGCCCTCCATCAGAAGCTTCAACTTCAAGAAATTGAAGAAATCCGTCTTGACTCTTATGATAATGCCGCCATATACAAAGAGAAAGCTAGAATATGGAATGATCGAATGATAAGTCGGCGGGTTTTCAAGGAAGGCACCAAGGTTCTTGTTTTTCAAAACCGGTTAAAGTTGTTCTCCGGGAAGCTAAGATCAAGATGGGTTGGACCATTCATTGTGAGAAAAGTTCACCCATATGGAGCGGTCGAAGTTGAGAACCCGAGCACGGGGAAGAGAATTAAGGTGAATGGGCAACGACTTAAAGAGTATCATGAAGGCATGGAAGCACAAATCGTTGAACAAGTCACTTTGGAAGACCCCATTTAACAAGCATGCTCATGAGAAGCACTTTGTCGAGCCATCGACGTTAAATAACGGCAAATTTGTAAATATTCTATCCCAATTTAATTGCTTTCTTAGCGTAGTTTATTTCCGCAATTTAATTCCGCAATTTATTTCCGCAATTTATTTACTCGCATGTTAATTTCGTTGAATTATTTTCATTTGCATTGACATATAAAAAGGCACTTGAGGTTTGTTTAATGATATAGTGATTTGCAAGAACCCTCTTGGAAGGCGTGCCCAAGAGGAGATGAGAGTCGGTTTTAATAGGCAAAATGATTGGAAGAAGCTTTGAAGAAGAGATCAGGGGAAGAAGAAGAAAAATGAACTAAAAATTGATTTCACAATTTAAAGAACCAAGGACGAAACTGCGAAACCAGGCGCAGCCTGCGCATAAGGCTTGCGCAGGTGCGCACAATTGCGCAGGCAAGACTGAAAGTTGTGCAGCCTGCGCAGGACTTTAATCTCGGTTCTTTATTCTTCTCAAGCCCGAATTATCCTCATTCTTCATACATCCTTCATCTACAAAACCCCAAAGTTCCTCATCTTATTCACTCCTAATCAAACCAAATCATCTCTTATCATCAACAAACCACCATTTCTTCACCAATTTCTTCACCACGATCATCCTTGTCTTCAAAAATACCTTCAAACATCCCATTTTCTAACAAAAATCCCCCAATCTCCCAAGAACCCTAATTTTTTTCGGGTTAATTTGAAGCTATTTCAAGTGGATTTCTGGGTTATAAAGGGATTTTTATGCAACATTCTTCTTTATTCAAGCAAGATTGAGGATTTCCGAGAAGGTATAACAACTTTCTTCACTATCTTTGTCTTAAATTTATTCAATTCAATTTCCTTTGAGTAGTTGAGTTGAATTCTTGCTTGTAATTGCTTATTTGGGGATTGTTGGCAATCATTTTCTATTAGGGAAGGCAACAATTCAACAAAATTACCTTAACTACACAATATTGTGCTAGTGCACACAAGGTGTTTGTTGAATTGCCCCTTAGAAAATTTTTCAGATTTTTGGTTGTTTTAAGTGGTTGTTTTTGCATATTTTGAAAGAAAGCAAGATGGCTTTTGGTCTTGGCAAGGGAAAATCAAAGAAAAAGGGTGAGTCCTCAACCCAACCTCCACCAAATGCACCACCTAAGCCTCTTAGAGGGGATGAAGGGTTACCAAACAACACCAAGACTTACTTTAAGTTCTTTGAGAGTAAGCCCTTACCGATTTCAAAATTCCTTCACCCGGGGACCTTGAGGGGCATGGGGATCTATGACCAAACCCTTGCCTTCCTCGCCAAGGTGGGATTAGAGAGGTACATGAACCTTCAACCTCATACGTACTCCGCCTATACCTTAGAGTTCCTTTCTACCATAGTAATCATGGGGGAAAGAGGGAATGAAAGGGTGAGTTTTAGGTTGAACAAGACATGGCACACTCTAACCTTTGAGAGTGTGAGGGAAATTTTGAGGATCACTAAGCCACCTTCCTCCATAAACCCACCGGGAACGGCCTTGAACGATACTTGGTGTGCACTCACGGGAAAAACACACATGACCAATAACGACAAGATCTCCTCAATCACAAACCCCCACATCCGGATTCTTACACGTATGATTTTGTGTTTCTTCTTTACGATGGGGGAGTCTACCAAACTAAATGAGGGGGTCCGTGAGTGCATGTGGGCGATGTTGCCCGAGGGGGAGGGGGTGCCGGATTGGGCCAAACTTTTTGTGGTTGGTGCATCTAAGCAACGAGAGAAGAAAGGGAGCATTAATTGTGGAGGTTTGGTCACTCTTTTTGTGGCTAGCTTGGTTGGTGATATTCCGGATGAACAACCTCGAGTGTGGGGGAATCACCTTTATAATGAAGCGGGGTTGGTGGAGACCCATATGATTCATCCTTTGGACACGGTTCCATGGAGTTGTCATTTGTTGGGGGAAGGGGGTATCCAATATATGAAGCTACCTTTGAATGGCCCCCTTCCAAGTGGACCAAGATCTCGGGATTTCTTTTGCCCCGCCGAGGGCAACCTCCCCAACCCACCCCCACAAAGAATGAGGAAAAGAAGAGCGGTTGAATCCTCCCAAGGTCCCCAACGAGAGGAAGAGAGAGAGGTTGAGATCATTGAGGGGGGATTCCATGAGACCCCACACATTCCTTCGTCCTACCAACCGCCTCAAGACACTCCTATGTTTGAGGCCGGGGGTTCCTCAAGTCCACCTTTAGCACCATGGCAACACCAAATGTTCAAGTACTTTGAGGAGACCCGGGGGACGTTGCAAGCAATTAGTGGGAGGGTTGAGAGCTCCCATTCTTGGCAACAACAACAAGAGCCAAGATTGGAGAGTTTTGATCAATTTCGGAAATCTTTTGAAGAGCATAAAAGGTTGGGAGATGAGGCCGAATTGGCCCAAAGAAGAATGATTGAGGGGATTGCAAAGAGGCAAGAGGAGTATCTTGCGTGGCAACAACAAAGCGCTAAGACTTGGGCGGAGAATCAAGCAATGTGGCAAGAGCAAAACAAGTGGCGTGAACAAGTGAGCCACCAATTTGGGGTGCAAAACGAAAGGCACCACCAATACCTTGAGGATTCTTACTATGACGCTCAAGCCCATGAAGACTCTTTTGGCCTCATTCAAGGCCTTTTCGGAATGACTCTCCACCACAATGAACCAACCCACCATTGATGAAACTCAAGTCAATGCGGCCTACATGAGGGTCAAGCAAGAATAAGAAAGAAGAGAAAGAAGAAGAAACAACCGGGGGTATATGAGCGAGGAGAAGGCTCGGGCCCCTCCAACTAAAAGTTTTGAAGAAGTTGACACTCCATCACATTGAGGACAATGTGAGATTTAAGTGTGGGGAGTGAGAAATTGTAACATATGTAAATTGTCTTTCAAATCAATGCAAATCAAATTGAAAATAAAAAAAAAATCCGGCTAGGTGAAAACCCACAAGGGTGGGCACCTAGGCAAGATTGGAAAAGGTGGCCGAGGACGGAATGAAAACCCGAAAGGGCATTCCGGGTAAAATGAAGAATCGAGTTGCGAGCCACTAATGAGAGGAAAGGAAAAGCTAAGGTGAAAACCCGAAAGGGCACCTTAGGCAAAATGAGGGATTTTCAAACAAAAAAATTGAAAAATTGAAAAACGCAACACCAAAAAGATGGAGGGATAAGAAGGGAGCAATAAGGAGGGTCTTGGAAGGAGGTAGGATTTAGGATTTAATTTCTTTTTGAGTCAAAGAAAATTGTTCCAAATTGGTGGTTTTTCATGTTGGCTACTAGGTTGTTGATCTTTATTGGTGTTTGGCCAACTTAGTAGCATAACTTGCATTACTTGGAGTGATAAGGGGGTGATATAAGGGGAAGATGAATGATTTGGAGGATTGGTTGGGTCACTTTGCTATTGCCTTGGGATAAGGCAAGAGTGACCACTTCTACTTTGGTGAAATAAGAAGGGTGGAGTTGCGTGATGAGTCGGCGTTGGTGGTGTGTCGTGTCTTTGTTTGAGGGAGACATAAGGCGGGGGAGTGAGTGAAGAGTTGTGTCAAATTTGAGTCAAGTTCTTTTTCTTTTTAATTGGTGGTTGTGTTTTGAGGGAGATATAAGAAGGAAGAGGAAAGGGAAGAGTGATCATTCTCTCCTACACTCTCTTGTAGACTTCATGGTTGCTTGTTTCGGGTTTTGATCGGGACTAGCAAAAGTCTAAGTGTGGGGGAGTTTGATAGTAATGTTTTGTGTCGGTCTAAGAGGGTGATTTTATCACCCTCGTGTCTTTTAATATGGGTCTTTTAGTATGCTTTTCCTAGCATTCGGCAATAGGGTACGATGTGGTAACTTGTGCACTTTACCTCGGTTGGACATTCGATCTTAAGGCATGGAACCCGAGAGGCAAATGAAGCACCTTTCAAAGGCCAAGACAAGGCACGAGAGGATCACTTGTAACCCGAAAACCAGTTGGGAGAAGTAGGAATGAAGACTAGAAGAAATGAAGGCATTTGAAGAGGTCTAGCTCTTGGAATATAGAGGTCCCAAAAAGCAAGTCTGTGCGCAGCCTACGCAAACAGGGTGCGCATGTGCGCACGATTGTGCAGGCAATAATAGTTCTTGCGCAGCCTGCGCAGCTCTGCTATACGGGTTTTCTAATCTCCGTTTTGGGCTTCTTAAGTGGAAATCTTTCTAGGTTTTCGTGAAGCCATATATATACCCGAGAGTTTGAAGACCTAAGGCATTCACCTACCATCCTATCATCTCATCTAATCTCATTTTGAGGGTTTTAATCTTGTAATAATTTAGAAGACTATTTTCCATTTCAAGTTGTAATCTTTCTTTGTTTTTGGGTTTTATGAAGACTATGGAAGGCTAAATCCTTCCCCACTTGGTGTAATCCATTGCAAGTTTTCATCTTTATCATTGTATTGACTCCTTAATCTCTACTCTTTCATTTATTTCAATTTCTAAGTTTTAATGACATGATGAATGTTTTGTTGTGAGAAGTAATTACCCTTGCCTCTTTAATGTTCATCTATTGCTTGTTTATTACAAAGTTCCTTGCTTTTGTGATAACTTGTTGAAGCATCTTGATACCCGTCGCTGTGAGTGTCAAAAATAATATTTATAAAACCAAACTACTACTAGCAAGCGGTAGTAAGGGTCGATCCGCAGGGAGGTAGGGAGATAATAGTTGTTTCTATTTTAGTCTAAGGGTAGCAAATGTGGGGGTTTTGATGAGAGTTATAACTAATTCTAATAACATAAACTGAATAAATAAGTAAAAGTAAATAAGAACGGTAGACAATGATAAAAGGAATGCTAAGACGGTCGGTTCACTATAGCTGCGATGGCACTAAATCCTAGGTAACTTCGAAATACGGTCGCGAAGGATGGGGAAAACAAGTCCTCTCGGTCCATGTTAAATAGTAACTACCTCTCGGCCTATGCTACTAATCCCTAAGTCTCATTAATACTAACTCTCGTTCTTGATTAATGATTCCTAATGCAAACTAAATTATGTTATCTTTCGATCTAGCAATCTAGCCGTCTTAAATCGTTAATCTAAGTCCTTCCCTATCTTTCGATCTACGGGTTGGTCAAAACTAAGCATCTAACAAGTCTCTGCTAGGTCTCATTGATAGATATTGCACTTAACGATTCAAACGAAGCAAATCAAAACACGAGGTCAGTCGATCGACCAGCTACCCCAGTCGATCGACCAACTGGTTAAGCCAGTCGATCGACCAAGCCCTAATGCGAGGTCACCTATTCTAATGCCATCTACGCCATAGATCCCCTACATCCTAGCAAGGGGTGATTAGCTAGACATATTGATGATAACAGCAATAATACTAACAACTAAAGCTATTGAATTCATAATTAAATTAACCAAGTAAATAACTAACATAAAATTATAATTTGGCTTTGGGATTCTATCTAGCAAGAACTGAAACCAGAGAAACGAATAAAACAAGCTAAGGCTGTAATTAAAGGACTAGAATTACCGAAATAAAGAGCAAGCGATGAATCCGAAAGCAAAGTACGAACTTTATTGAAGGAAATTATTCTAAGCTAATGAACCCTAAAATTTGATGATGAAATCTGAATAATTAAAACTTGATGTCAGGTTACGTTATATAGCAATCTTACGTAACATTATTCCTAAACCTAATATATATTGGGCTTCCTTATTCTCGATCTTTTATTTTTGCGTCAGACCCGTTGTTCAGTCGATCGACCATAAGCATCAGTCGATCGACTAAGTAGCAGCGAACAGTAGCTACTGGAACCCGTGGGGTGGTCGATCGACCACTTGGACCAGTCGATCGACCAAGAGTGCTGTACAGAATAGCATTTCGACGATTCCTCGCAGCGCACCGATCTTAAAACATCTGCCATTTCTTCGTTACTTGGTCAAATCAGGCGTTCTACGCGGCGTTGGAAAGCTAAGAGGATAAGCTTTCACCTCCAATTGGAATCACTCGATTATCAGCTCTAGAACTCGAGATATTGCCATATGAAGCAGCCTGCAATGTCGAGAAGTGCTTCTTTGCTTGTAAAACTCGTACGCACCCTTGCTTTTGCTATCTTTAGGCCTTGAAACGCGCACCAAGCTCATTCCTCGAGTCAATACTTCATGTCAAATGCAATGTTAATTACTTAGGGACAGATTCGGCTCATTTCCGCTCGATTCTTCATATTTCTGCAATAATAGACAAAAACACGAAAGTAGAGGAAAATAGGGAAATAATGGCATATATTGCACATTTGAGCTCTGAAATGCGTGTAGAATAAAGTGTGAAACATCATATTTTAGACACGCATCAAATCTCCCCAAACCAAACCTTGCTTGTCCCCAAGCAAGAACTAGACTCGATCCTAAAACCTAGTGGAACGAGTTCAAACTCAGAGCGAAATGCAAACTGTCAAGCCTAAACCAATTTAATGCAATAACCAACAATCAATTAGCAATGTGAATCATGCAAACGAGTTATGAAGTCGTTAAAAACTGCTGAACCGTCAACTATAGAGACTTATCAAATCGGACTCTCACGGGTCGCTCATATCACACATAAGTACAGGTGAATAATGTAAAGATAGAAATAATTCATTTTGTAGCGACACTCACCTAACTACGACCTATAAGAACATGCCTGCAATATAATATGAAAGCAATCTCTATGACCGTACATATGCATTCCAACCAAACTAATGACCATGACACATGCCGAGGTAAATATGGATATGTGAGGTAATGGGTAAGAAGAGGCAAAACATTTATGGAAATGTGGGGGTATAGGCGGCCAAGCTAGTACCCAAATAAAACCATATGACAATATCCACTTCTTGCTCATGATTAAACAATAAATCCGGTGCAAATGATTAGCACTAATCTCACAATCTCTGATATAAGTCAACTCCCCAAAGAATATAAATGATAACATGGGAGTGAAAATCACCAAATCATAATAATTGAAACATGTGATTCTTTCCTTTCTTTTTCTCGGGCTGCAGTCGATCGACCAAAGGAAGCAGTCGATCGACTACCCTCTTCAGTACAGCACACTTTTTTTCTTTTCCGAATCATTTTTTCTTCTTTTTTTTTTCCTTTTTTTCATTTTTCAATTCTTTTTCCTCCTTCATTCTTTTTGTCCATCATCATCTCAAAAATGAGCATATAACCAAACCGCAATAAAACATTCCCAAAAATACAAGTACTAGCTCGGATAAGGTAGGCTAATTTTTAGACTGTAGTTTATGGGACAAAAGAGGCTAAATTTGGCTATGAGGGGTTCATGGGCAAAATAAGAAAAGGGGAACCTCTACCACATGTGTCAACAAACCACAAACCGAATGCATACAGGTATTAAGCAGATTAAGTTCATATTTATGCAAATTAATGTAACATGTCTCATAAGGAGTACTACTCACAATCCTAGACAAACTGGTCATGAATGTCGCCAGTTATAAGCTCTAAACCTCAGAAAATATAAGTAGTTTGCCAAAAATCTAAGTCAAGTCTCAAGTTCAGCGAGTAAATTAACGAAAACTCGTAGATTATGCATATGTGATTCTACTAATAACATGTTAATCTAGCAAGGCTTAGGCAAAACAGGTGCAAATGCAAAATCATCCTTGAAATACTACCGTTCCGACTCGACCTATATGCTAAAATAAACGTGCATTTTTTGAGATTTTTGAAATTTTTCATTTTTTTTGGATTTCTGTATATATGAGAAATGAGATAAACAATGCAAAACAAAAATGTAAACGTGAATGCAAGCAAATGAAATGCAACGCAAAACCCTTCCCCAAACCAAATCACACAATGTCCCCATTGTGCAAAATCATGTAATGAAATAAAAATGGAAACGGGAATTTGCGTTAAATGAAATAAATAAATATGACATGAAGTGGAAATCGGGAACTCACAAGACTTTAAGCGCAGCAAAGGAAACCTCCCCAAACCAGCGTGAGCTAGGAGGTTTCAGTAGCCAGCAGTGCTACCAATAAAGACCTGAAAAGACAAACAAAAGATACCGCGCATAAAACCGAGAAAACAATAATGAAGCGGCAATTATGTGCAAAAATAAGAAAAACAGAAGAAATCAGAAATTAAGACGGAAAATAAAGTGGAGGGAAGACTCCCTCAATTCCGCAAAAGCTCCTGGAAGTCGCACCTCAGTCGATCGACCAGGGTGGGCAGTCGATCGACTGAAAAACTCGCTGTAACTTTCTTCGAATTAGCTCGAGAACTTGAGCTAATATGGTCTATAAACCTGCAAACGCACAAAATACCGCGCCCAAAATTGCGCAAAACCCAAAGTAACAGTGTAAAGTTTATAGAAAATCCTAAACAAACCAAACTAAGCGAAGTTTCGCGCACACGAAAAACGATAAATAGTCTAAAAGCAATAAAATAGATCAACGGAAACTGCGGAAAATTTCCGACCAAGGCTTCTGCCTACATGAAGTAGCTTCCGCAGTGCTCATCTCAGAAGCTGGACTCCACTCTACTCCGACTGGAATACTCAATGGGTCATCTCTAGCATCTTCCCAAGCATGGCCATCATCTTCTAGCTTCTCACACTCAAGATCTGACTCCGAAATTTTGACTGGCTCCTTCTTCTTGGGCTCCTCATCCGTTGCATAGCTCAGACATCCCAAACCGCCTCTCTGAACAATGGGCTCCTTCACAGTTGAAGCAGCAAGCCGTTCTTCCTTCCCCAAACCGGTTCCTGCAACATTCAAAACAAGAGAATTGTCCTCCAATTTGCTCCCAATCTGGGGCGGAGGTGTCATAACAGGAATAGGTACAGGTAAGGAAGTGGGAATGTCAGAAAGCACAAAATAAGATTTCTTTTCAGAAATCATATTACAGGTCATGGGCCACATGGGGTCTTTCTTCCTAGGGGACTGGGCAAACATAATAGAGTGCTTCCCTACCTTAAATTTCAAAGTTCTTTCCCCTACATCAATCATTGCACCAGCAGTGTGCAAAAACGGTCTTCCCAAAATAATTGGGGTGTTGACATCTTCAGGAATATCCAAAACAACAAAGTCAACAGGAAAAAAGAACTTTTCAATTTGAACAGGCACATTCTCTAAAACCCCTACTGGCTGAACTGCAGAACGGTTAGCCATTTGCACAGTCATATCAGTAACAGTGAATCTAGTTAAGTTCAACTTCTTAGCCAGACTCAAAGGCATGACACTGACACTAGCCCCTAGATCACATAATGCCTTCTCAATTGAGAAGGTACCAATACTACATGGGACAGAAAAACTACCTGGGTCAGACAGTTTATGAGTAGCAGTGTGAGTTAAGTACGAACTAGACTCTTCAGTTAAATGCACTGACTCCACAACATTCAAAGACCTCTTCTTAGCTAGCAATTGCTTCATAAACTTCATGTATGCAGGTATTTGATTAACTAGCTCTAAGAAAGGAATTTGCACGTTAAGACTACGCACGACATCTTTAAATTTATCGAATGTTACCTCATCTTTGGTCGGCACCAGTCTTTCCGGATAAGGAGCTGTTAGAAGTAGCTTTGCCCTCTCCTCTAGGTCTCTCACACCGGCATCAGTGGACTTAGGCTGAAGATCCACGACTTTGTCTTTGTTGTAACTTGACCCATCTTCAGACCGTCTCAGAAATGACCCAGTAATTGTTGTCGGGTCATATTTCGGAACCGGAACTGACCCATCAGCACTCGGGTCTTGCCTCAAAAATTTCGGAGTCGTCTCATCCCGAAACAAGAAATCCCTCAAATTATCTGGCATTGGAGGACGAATTGGCTCATCATCAGCAGCATCATCGGTCGATCGACCAGTGTGGTCGGTCGATCGACTGATTTCTTCTTTTCCAGAATGAACAGAGAGATCAGAAGGTATCACTGAGGATCGCGGAGTGGTCGATCGACTAGGTGATGCGATCGATCGACCGGAATCGGCTGTCCGTCTTCTTCTCGCTCTTTTTCTTCTTTCCTTTTCAGCAAAGACTTTCTTAGGTCCATCAAGAGCGGACCCGCTCCTCGGCGTCATTGCATGTACGGTCTCAATACGCTGATTTAGAGAGTGAAATTGACTCGGTATCTCAAATTTTGCATTTTGATCCAATGTTGCAATATGAGATATCACCGCGATTAAGACCCGATTCGCCGCATTGCTTTTCTGTACCTCCACCATAAGCAGTTGCACTGCACGGACTCGTCAACTCGCAACTTCGTTTTTCAACTCTTTCTGTGACGGAGTGGATGGTGGTGGGGCTTCATTTGGAGGCTCATATGGTTGATGCGGTGAAGTAGGAGCGTAATTATACGAATTGTCGAGCTGAAGTTGATGAAAAGCGATCATCGTCTCCTTAGGGTGCCCGCATGCATCAGGTGTGTGTCCCGCTCCGCCGCATCTCCCACAAAATGGAACCTGCTGCTCCTGAGAATGGAACATGTGTGGATCCTTCTGAAGTGCTGTAGATAGGACCTGTAGGACCTAACAAAACAACACTAAAGAAGATGGTAAGAACTGCCTCAAGGTACTCAGTCTTCCCTTGAGGCGAAAAAAATAGACTAAAATGAAAAACAACTACAACTAGCGCTGCCTCCCCGGCAACGGCGCCAAAATTTGATACCCGTCGCTGTGAGTGTCAAAAATAATATTTATAAAACCAAACTACTACTAGCAAGCGGTAGTAAGGGTCGATCCGCAGGGAGGTAGGGAGATAATAGTTGTTTCTATTTTAGTCTAAGGGTAGCAAATGTGGGGGTTTTGATGAGAGTTATAACTAATTCTAATAACATAAACTGAATAAATAAGTAAAAGTAAATAAGAACGGTAGACAATGATAAAAGGAATGCTAAGACGGTCGGTTCACTATAGCTGCGATGGCACTAAATCCTAGGTAACTTCGAAATACGGTCGCGAAGGATGGGGAAAACAAGTCCTCTCGGTCCATGTTAAATAGTAACTACCTCTCGGCCTATGCTACTAATCCCTAAGTCTCATTAATACTAACTCTCGTTCTTGATTAATGATTCCTAATGCAAACTAAATTATGTTATCTTTCGATCTAGCAATCTAGCCGTCTTAAATCGTTAATCTAAGTCCTTCCCTATCTTTCGATCTACGGGTTGGTCAAAACTAAGCATCTAACAAGTCTCTGCTAGGTCTCATTGATAGATATTGCACTTAACGATTCAAACGAAGCAAATCAAAACACGAGGTCAGTCGATCGACCAGCTACCCCAGTCGATCGACCAACTGGTTAAGCCAGTCGATCGACCAAGCCCTAATGCGGGGTCACCTGTTTTATTGCCATCTACGCCATAGATCCCCTACATCTTAGCAAGGGGTGATTAGCTAGACATATTGATGATAACAGCAATAATACTAACAACTAAAGCTATTGAATTCATAATTAAATTAACCAAGTAAATAACTAACATGAAATTATAATTTGGCTTTGGGATTCTATCTAGCAAGAACTGAAACCAGAGAAACGAATAAAACAAGCTAAGGCTGTAATTAAAGGACTAGAATTACGAAATAAAGAGCAAGCGATGAATCAAAGCAAAGTACGAACTTTATTGAAGGAAATTATTCTAAGCTAATGAACCCTAAAATTTGATGATGAAATCTGAATAATTAAAACTTGATGTCAGGTTACGTTATATAGCAATCTTACGTAACATTATTCCTAAACCTAATATATATTGGGCTTCCTTATTCTCGATCTTTTATTTTTGCGTCAGACCCGTTGTTCAGTCGATCGACCATAAGCATCAGTCGATCGACTAAGTAGCAGCGAACAGTAGCTACTGGAACCCGTGGGGTGGTCGATCGACCACTTGGACCAGTCGATCGACCAAGAGTCTTTGTCTGAGAATAGCATTCTGACGATTCCTGCAGCGCGCACCGATCTTAAAACATCTGCCATTTCTTCGTTACTTGGTCAAATCAGGCGTTCTACGCGGCGTTGGAAAGCTAAGAGGATAAGCTTTCACCTCCAATTGGAATCACTCGATTATCAGCTCTAGAACTCGAGATATTGCCATATGAAGCAGCCTGCAATGTCGAGAAGTGCTTCTTTGCTTGTAAAACTCGTACGCACCCTTGCTTTTGCTATCTTTAGGCCTTGAAACGCGCACCAAGCTCATTCCTCGAGTCAATACTTCATGTCAAATGCAATGTTAATTACTTAGGGACAGATTCGGCTCATTTCCGCTCGATTCTTCATATTTCTGCAATAATAGACAAAAACACGAAAGTAGAGGAAAATAGGGAAATAATGGCATATATTGCACATTTGAGCTCTGAAATGCGTGTAGAATAAAGTGTGAAACATCATATTTTAGACACGCATCACATCTCATGATTATTGATATCTTGGTTTAAAGTATCAACCTTTGTGAGTAGAAATTGATTATATCATTGGGTTTGTTGGTTTAAACATATCTTTGTGATATCCCATTTACTTTCCTCTTGGTTTGCTCTTCATGCTCTTAGTTGCAATTCCTACATGGTTTAATGTTAGAATTTGTAGTCTAAGTAGGATTATCATTGTTGGCTTAGATAGTGGTAATCACTTGCTTAAGGATTGTTGTTCGGTAAATGAAATTGGAGAGAAAAGAGTCTTGCTTTGAGAAAAGTTGGAACTTGCAGGATTACACCAAGTTCTCACCTCTTATAATTGTTACTTGCATACCAAGTGTTTGTTACCTTGTCTCATAGGAAAAATCACATCTTCTTGACTTTGTTACTTGTTTTCTCCATGACAATTCTCCATATATGTCTCTCTATTGTTGTTCATTGTTAATACCCATAGTTTGTGCATAGTCTTGTGCTTTGTCCATCTTAATTAATCTAAATTCAAGTTTTTAGTCTTAAATCCCTTCTCTTGGGTTCGACCTTTACTTCCCTTTGCTACTATTCTTAATTGCATAGTGGAGGGTTGAGTTTGGTTTATAAATTGTTAATTTGATAGGTTAATTCTAGTATATTACGACACATAATTTTACGTTATCAACCTACTAAATTGTCGAGAAGATACAACAACTATTTTTATTCCCTTTATATCTACCCGAAATAACTCGGCCCAAAATAATTCAAATCCAAAATGTGTCGGCCCAATATTAATCCCATTAAGTTTCTATAAAAACTCGTTTAAATTACTGTATACATACTTGTAACTTATGAGATACACTCTTTTAAATTACTAGATACATATCTTTAACTAGCTAGATACACTCTTATAAGTTAATAGATACATATCTTTAACTAGGTAGATACACCTATAAGTTACTAGATACATTTACTTAACTAGCTAGATACATCCGTTTAAATTACTAGATACACTAATAGCTTGATAAATGTACTCTTTTTAAATTACTAGACACTTCTTCTTAACCAAATTAGATACACTCCATTACATGTCTAGATACACATATATGGGTATCTAGATACACTCCTTTAAATTTTAAGTCAGCAAGTAGTTGTGCTTGAGAAGACATTTTCAATACCTTTTTTTACATTTTTTTTGGCTTCCTCTGTTTGCTTAACTCTTCCTAATTTGAGTTAATACTATATTGTGCTGGTTTATGGACTACTGAACTAGTAGCTATGGCAGTTGAGTACTAAAGAATACTGGTATCATTCTCATTCTAAATAAAAATACTAAATTCATAATTACAAACTTATTAATCATAATTATTGGTTGTTATCACATCACTGAATCATAATTAATATGACTATGAGTATTTTCCAAATTTTCAACTAATAATTGTTATGTTCATCAACATGGCCTGGACATCTTAACTCTTTGATAGATAAATCTCGAGAAATCTCAGACTCCATATCTACGTTGGTTAGACTTATCATTTTTATTTATAGCTACCCGTATTAGACATTCAACACTTGGCGGATATGTGTATAAGATGCTTGTAGCAGTGTCTTCATGTTGGCCTCTGCTGCTTTTGGCTGGTTCATATGCACAAATCTGTCTTGATTATACTGCCTGATTGACAATGTGAACTTCCAAATTAGCAGAGGAAATTGAAGAGTAAAAACAAAGCATCCACCATAAGGCCCACAAGACCACAACCATGAGCAATCCTTACTCCTCAAGTGAGCCTATTTTATCAATTAGTGACATTTACACCTTATGATATGCTAATAGTTTCACACAAATCAAAATTCAGAACTGGAACTCGAAATAGGAGCTCCAGCTCCTGTAAAATCACTGTTAACAAACCAATTCACCATGACAAAACCACATTGTCACTCTTTGCCTTCACGTCAACATTATGAATCACCAAATACCACAAAATTCGAACTCGAAACTCAGAACCGAAACACAAACCCAAACCCGCATTGAGAAGAATTTGAGCGACATGGCTCGAGTTGTGCAAGCTCGATGAAACAAAGGAATCGCAGACCAAAACCCAACATCCGAGCTCGCACAAAATTAGAGAAAGTTCGCCGGAGTGGCTCGCCGTGGAATTTGAGAGGCAAACGGAGATCCAGGACGACGCTCAGCGACTACTGTTGGTGGATGGGATAGTGAGAGTACCCTCGTCTGGTGTGTTTTCTGACGATGAAAATTATATAGATTGTTAGATACATTGTATCTAGCTTGTTTTCTGACGATGAAAATTATAATTGTATCTAGCTTGTTTTCTGGCGACATGTATCTAACACCAAAGATATCACCAGACAACTCAAATGGGGTCGGCGACATCCACGAGCTTCCCCATCTACAATCAGTACCCTCGTCAGAACCATAAACAACACCACCTCCATCATCGTCGCCCAATTACAACCAACACCATCTCCTCAACCGGAATCCCCAAAATCACCAATCCTGTCGACTTTCTTCTTCTCAGATGACGGTTCCATTTTGCCTAAAAAGATCTGGTTTGTCAGCAGCCACCCAACACACAACCACCTCCATTAGACACCGCGCCCATAGAAGTCGATTTTGTCCCTGGATCTAGGAATTGATTGGAATGAATATAGGAGAAGAAGAGAAGTGCGCGGTTGCTGACAAGATCGAGTAGTGAAGTTAGGTGAATGGTGGTACATGTAGGTGGCGGCCGACAGTGCGCCCGAATCTGGGAAGTGGTCGGTCCGTTGCCGTCGTCGTTGGTGCTCCCTGGCGGCAGTAGAAGCGAGTATATGAAGATACGTGATGAGGGAGGATGAGTGGATAAGAGACTAGTGGGGTTGGATTTTATTTGTTAGAATTGGTTTTTGAGTTAGTTCTTACGGTTTGCACCGTACTTTAGTTCGTACCTGACCCCGACCCTTTATATATATATATATATATATATATATATATATATATATATATATATATATATATATATATAAGGGTTCTTATAAGGCCTTGATACCATATAAGGCCCTAAGTCCTTATAAGAACCCTTGGATGGAAGGGATGGAGGAATGAGATTGTATCTAAATGAAAGGCTACAATTTCATCTCAGCTAATTATCTTCCTTAATCACTCAAACTCCCTTAAAAACTCAGCCTATCCTAACCTCCTCTCATTATCCCACCCACCTACTCTCTCTCTATATCTCATTTCTCTCTAGAATTACCAACCAAAAAAAAAACCCTCTCCTCTCATTATCCCACCACAAAATCACCCACCTTCAACAACCACTCCCACCGCCACCATTGCCACGCACCGCCACCATTGCCACGCACCAAAACAAAACAAAACAAAACAACAACGACAACACCACCCTTCCACCACCACGAACCACCCCACAACCGGCCTTCCCCTCGCCACCACAAAACCCGCCCGTCGCCAGATCCCCTCACTGCCTGTCGCCACCACCAAACCCGCATGTCGCTAGATCTCCCCGACCACCCTCCTCTCCACCACCCGCCTCCTTCCTCCCTCCACCGCAACAACTCCACGACAACAACCACCCGCCTCCCTCCTCCCTCCACCGCAACCACCCTCCTCTCCTCACTCGCCCCCTGTAACCGGCCTCTTCTCCTTCCTCTCCTTTTTTCTTTTTTTCAGCCGACAACCGCCACCATTTCGACCTCCACCTCCTCACACCTTACCTCCCGTCTCCACTGCGAACCACCGCCGCCAGATCCCCTCACTGCCCTGCTCTCCCTTTTTCGTCTCCCTCCGTCTCCCTCCGCCTCTCCTCATCACCTCCTTTTTTTTTTGTTTTTTTCTCTATTTGTTGTGTTTTCAATCAGTGGGTTTTTGTGAATTTTAATTGTTTTTGTTTTGTTTATTGTTTTGTTTATTATTGTTATTTGGTTTTATTATTTTTATTTGGTTTTTTTGGTATTGTTATTGTTATTTGGTTTTTTTATTATTGTTATTTGGTTTTTGTCATTGTTATTTGGTTTTTTATTGTAGATCTAGTTTTGGTTAGTTTTACGGTTTTTCTTCTTTTTAATTTTCAGATCTATATAGGAAATTAATTTTTTTTTGAAGTTTCATATTTTGGGCTAAAGTTATACAATAATCAAAATAGAGTTATACTGTTAATGTCTAAAGTTATACATTGTATAAATTGAAGTTACACAAAATTTGGACTAAAGTTATACATCTTGTCTATTGAAGTTATACACTGCGTGCATTAAAGTTATACACACGGTATATAAATTTGTCAAATTATTGTTATTGTATTGTATTTCATTGTTAATTTTTTTTTGATGAATCATTATTTTATTATTGTTATTTAGTATTTGGTTATTTGGTTTTATTATTGTTATTTGGTTTTTTGTTATTGTTATTTGGTTATTTGGTTTTATAATTGTTATTTGGTTTTTGTTTTTGTTATTATGAGTTTTTTTGGTTTTTGTTATTATTTAATTTTTTTTTCAGATTTAATATTTGTTGATTAATTACGATTTTTCATATTTATTTGGTTTTTATAAAAGTTATACTATTTACGACTAAAGTTATACACTTAAAACATTAAAGTTATACACTAGGTGCATTAAAGTTATACATCTTTCTATTAAAGTTATACACTGCGTGCATTAAAGTTATACAATTTTGGACTAAAGTTATACAATTTTGGACTAAAGTTATACGCTTAAAATATTAAATCTCTTATTCTTCCCATTTCTCTTCATTTTTGGACTAAAGATGCACAATTTTGGACTAAATAATGTCACTTTATGGACTAGAGTTATTTGGACTTAAAGTTATACAAAAATGAACCAAAGTTATACAAAAATGGACCAAAGTTATACAAAAATGGACTAAAGTTATACAAATATGGATTAAAGTTATACAAATATGGACTAAAGTTATACAAAAATGGACTAAAGTTAAACAAAAAAAGACCAAAGTTATACAAAAAAAGACCAAAGTTATATAAAAATTGAACTAAAGTTATACAAAAATGGACCAAAGTTATACAAAAATAGACCAAAGTTATACAAAAAAAGACTAAAGTTATACAAAAATGAACCAAAGTTATACAATAATGAACCAAAGTTATACAAAAATGGACTAAAGTTATACAAAAATGGACCAAAGTTATACAAAAATAGACCAAAGTTATACAAAAAAAGACTAAAGTTATACAAAAATGAACCAAAGTTATACAATAATGAACCAAAGTTATACAAAAATGGACTAAAGTTATACAAAAATGGACCAAAGTTATACAAAAATAGACCAAAGTTATACAAAAAAAGACTAAAGTTATACAAAAATTGGACTAAAGTCATGCAACAATGGACTAAAGTTAAACAAAAATAGACCAAAGTTATACAAAAAAAGACTAAAGTTATACAAAAATTGGACTAAAGTTATACAAAAATGAACCAAAGTTATACAAAAATGAACCAAAGTTATACAAAAATGGACTAAAGTTATACAAAAATGAACCAAAGTTATACAAAAATAAACCAAAGTTATACAAAAAAAGACTAAAGTTATACAAAAATTGGACTAAAGTTATACAAAAAATTGGACTAAAGTTATACAAAAATGAACCAGAGTTATACAAAAATGAACCAAAGTTATACAAAATTTTTGTATAACTTTAGTCCAATTTTTGTATAACTTTGGTTCATTTTTGTATAACTTTAGTCCATATTTGTATAACTTTAATCCATATTTGTATAACTTTAGTCCAATTTTTGTATAACTTTAGTCTTTTTTTGTATAACTTTGGTCTATTTTTGTTTAACTTTAGTCCATTTTAGTATAACTTTAGTCCATATTTGTATAACTTTAATCCATATTTGTATAACTTTAGTCCATTTTTGTATAACTTTGGTCCATTTTTGTATAACTTTGGTTCATTTTTGTATAACTTTAGTCCAATTTTTTGTATAACTTTAATCCTTATTTGTATAACTTCAGTCATTTTTTGTATAACTTTTGTCCAAATTTGTATAACTTTAGAACTATAAATTCAAATTTGAAACAACACATAAGAAGATGATATTAAAAAAAACCAATAAGTCAAAAAAGTACAATAAAAAAACTTCAATAAAAAAAAACGAGATTTAAAACCCGAAATCTTAAAAAAAAAAAGTATAACAAGAAGAGATTTGAGAAAATGAATAAAAAATGAGAAGTAACAAAATAAAAGAAAATAAAAGACAATAAAAAAAAAGAATGGAAAAAATAACTCAAAACATAAAAATAAACACCAAACGAAAAAAAAAAAAAAAACCCGAAAAAACCGAGGTGAAAAAAAAAACCAGGTGGCAGCGGTGGTGGGTGGTGAGTTGGTGTCGGGTGGGGTGGTGGTGGGTGCTGGTGAATGAACATGAGAGGAGTGGGTTATTTATTTGGGTTTTGATTTTTTGGGATTTTGGGGTTTTTTTAGAGAGGAGAGAAAAGTGAGATGTAGAGAGAGGAGGAGGAGTTGTGATAATGAAATGATAAATGATTAGTGAGGTTGGTTTATTGAATTGATGAGTTAATTAGAGAAAAAGGTGGAGGGATTAATTTGTAGCCACATATTGACATCAAATCTTAGCCTTCCATTGCCTTGATCCAATGGCCCTTAGAAGGGCTTATGGACTCAAATATATAAGTGACCTTAGTTGATCCTTTCTCTCTCTCTCTCTCTCTCTCTCTCTCTCTCTCTCTCTCTATATATATATATATATATATATATATATATATATATATATATATATATAGGCGGGATCTCGTGAGTTTGGTTCTTATGGTGAGTTGTGAGTTTGAAAAATCTGGACCATTAAATAGAAAGAATTGAAGGGCTGAGATTTAATCTCATAAAAAAATTGAGATGGCGCATATGAAACAAGACACGCAAAACAAATCACAACCCCTCTGTCAAATAAAAACCCCAAACCTTGATAATCACTTCATTGTTTCTTATCAAATCACTAAAATTGAATGATCGATCATACAAAGGTCTTAATAAGATTTCACTCATCAACGCAAGATCTAGGTTTGTTTGTTAAGTTAGATGGAGAAGAAGGACGTGAGATTAATGTGGCTCGGTTTCGGTATTCCTGGTGATTCGAATTGGGCTCCGTCAATTGAAGGAGCAATAGGTGAATGAAATATGGAGCCGTGGCGGCTGAGGTAGTCTACTCCGGTGCTGATCAGGTTTCGCACTTGGTTTCGGTGCCGAATCTGGGTTTGAATTGAGCTGCTTGTGATGGTGAGGCGAAGAGGAAGCAGGTGACGAATTGAGCTCCGTTGTGATTCGAACAAAGTTGAACGAATTGAGCGTTATTTCGTTGGTATGATTAGCATATCAGCTATGATGGTATTCTTGACATCATACCTTCGTGTATTCATAGGTCTATTGAGTAGTCGGAATGTTGATAGAATGTGACATTTTTTGTAGATTTTCGATTCGATTGTTTGTCATTGATTACGAGCAATCTTGGCTTCAAATTCTGGGAACCATGCGCTGAACTCTGATGATCAAACTGGTAATTCAGTTTCAAACTCACGAAGAAAGAAAATGGTTGCTAGGAAAACATTAGGAACTAGACCTAAAATAAGCAAGAAAACTGCTGTTGATCAGAAGAGCTCTCTTGGTGGAAATAATTCTGGAGTTAATGCTGGATTGCATATAGCTGATCAGAGCAACCAAAATGATGATCCAAATCCATTTGTTACTGATGACGTCGTGGCTTCTTCGACAGTAGAAGGAGATACTGTGAAATATAGGAATATGCCGAAAATATGGCGATAAAACTGATAACAGTTAATTAAATACCTAATAGATAGCCTACGTTAAGATGAAAAAGAGTTCAGAGACAGAACCCAACTCAGAACAGGCGCAGCATCCACTGCGTCCTCTAGAAGAGGCGCATTAGTTTATGCGGTTGTTCTCAAATTGGATTCTGACTGTGAAAGTCGAACTCGTGTTTCAGTTATCGTTCGTTGGTTGATTTTAGGAATGATTATTAGCATATGACTCAAAATAGGTGATTTAGTTAGATTATATGCGTACAAGGACCATAATAAAGCGCTAAAAGGACAAGTTAAATAAGATATATAGGTGGTTTACAAACACGATACGTATACAATGTCAGACACAAAAAGGTTGAAACTTGAGGTAAGGTTAAGGTAGAAAACATAAACTAGAGAATTAACATAAAACGATGTATCAAAACGAGCCCAAGAGACTTGATATGAACGAATCGAATCTCTTAAAATCCGATTTTGAATAGATGACGAAAACCCACAAATATCGATTATAAGGGATCTAATGTCGAAAACATTGAAAAGGATTTGATAAAAAAGGTTAATGAAAATAATTTGTCGATGAAAAGGAAAGAAAACGAAAGAACAAAAGAAAACTAAATTTGCAGGAAACCCGAGGAAGAAGAAGAAGTGCAGCAAATGATGGCAGCCTCTAGAAGAGGCGCAACAGATGCTGCAGCCTTTCCAAAAGGCGCATCGGTTGCTGTGATTCTTTCCCATGCCAGATCTCAGCTGATTTTGTAAAAAGGGTTTTAAAAGACAATTTTGAAAGCGTTTTCGAGCATAATTACGATATAAATTCTTACATTAATATAAAGAAAAGAGAATAAAATAGGAATTTTACACCCTCAGACTTACATGTTTGACGAAGCGAGATTAACTAAGTTGTCGTTAGTGATTACTCGTCTCGATGTAGGATTGAAAGTGCCCTCTTTAGGAGGATTTAGAACGATTGATTAAGTTGATATAGTGAAGTTGGTCAAGTGGGTCAGTCTATGCAACGTGACTGGTACTCAGAATGATCTGAGCTTACGTGTTCGAGTAGGTCAAGCACGTAGGCGTCGAAAATCAATAGTGCGGTCTTATAATGCAAAGGAAGAAGACAGGGGTGGACACTCGCGTGAAAAATATGTGAGGCGAAGGCCTCTATTTATAATAATCACGAGGAGGAATTTAGGAAAAAGTCGGATTAGGAAAGAAACTCGAAAAGATTCTAGAAACTCGGGAAAAAGCAGCCTAGGAGGAGGTGCAGCAGGAACTGCGACCTTTCAAAGAAGCGCAGCTCCTACTGCGTCATCTCATGAGGCCTTTCGTCCTCGGCAAGAAAGATTTCCGCAGTTTAATTTAGGATTTAGGGAAGATGTATGCTTCCTTATTCCGTAAAGAAGATATTTTCGATATTTAATCATAAAAAAATAAATATTTAGTAATAAAACTCTAGAATATTCTAGAACATTCCGACTCGGCTTAAGACGGTTTTAGAAAATGGAAATGATTTTTGACTCGGACTCCAAATGTACTCTAATTACTGTCAAAAAGACCGTATTGGCATGTAGATGACGACCATGAGGTTGACTCGACTGTTTGAGCAATCACTTGTCGACAAACTTACGAAATATCATAAATCGCTCTGCGTGATAAACATGAGGCCCATCATCACTGGGTGGTTGGCGAAAAGCGTAGAAACGAGGTATCTACACAGCCCCCATTTTGACTCAGGCTTGGACAAGGCAAAAGTCAAAGTATAGCCCTCCGGTCAATCGATGATTACAACTTGAAGACTATGCCGATGCGAGGCGGCTCAAGGGGTCTGAGCCAAGGACCTGTCTTCGGGAACATTTTAGAGTCTGTCGACTATCGGGGAGGGTCGTTTGAAGTCCATTAGACTACGTAAGCAAGCTCGCCAGCCAAAAGAAGAAACCATGCCCGAGACTTAGGCGAACTGGAACTTTTTGGGGAACCATAAGAGAGCCAGCAGGACATTGGAAGAAACTGCTGGAAGGGAATAAGCCAGGACTTTCTGAGAACCGCCGGGAAAAACAGGATTACAGGTAGCAAAACATTGGTACAACCTGCTAGGAAATAAAATTTTTGTAGGTAGCAGAACGTTGGTAGAAACTGTTGGAAAACAATAATCTGGCTGGTAGCAGAACGTTGGTAGAAATTGCTGGGAAAGAATAATCTGGTAGGTAGAAACTGTTGGGAAACAATAATCTTGTAGGTATCAAAACGTTGGTAGAAACTGCTAGAGAATACGCTCGGGAAGGTCTCAAGCGAACTCTGCTTGTCGAGAAATGCATGGGCTGTAGAGCGGCAATGAACTCTCTCTAGAAAGATTATCGATGACTAGGAACATCTTAATCGTGGGGAAGAAACCTCGAGTATTACCGCGAACACTGTTGGGGAATATCTGATGATAAAACTTGGCTGCCACTGGGAAGTGTAAGTTGATAATCTTTAGATGATGCTGGGGAGAATGAGGGCGTTGGCGAAGCCCCCCAATTAGAGCGAGCACTGCTTCTTATAAATATCTGTATGATTAGTGGCAACACAAACAATTTAAGAGGAAAATAGCACATAAGCACAAAAGCAATTAGCACTTGGACCCCGAATAAGGAAGCACATAAGTTTTGCAAAATTTTCTTCTCTTTATAAAAGTGTTTAAAACTTGAAATTTGTTGCTTGTAATGCGTTATGCATATTCAATGGGCTTTAGATGCATGACTTGACGTGACCTCATACGGACGCAAACTGGCAGACCGATGTAATACAGATGTTGGTTTGACGCGATACGGGGATGACTCTGACACGACTTTGCCTAGGTAAGTGGAACTCCTTGTTCAAATGGTAAGTGACAATGCAAATCGATTCAAAAGGCAGAAGATTTGCTAGATATATAATTGTAAGACATAGATCAGCTGTCTTCTTGGATGTCTTTCGCCACCGTTTGCTATAGTGAGGCATGGTGACCTAGAGAGTCGATCTAAGACCTTTGTCATCGCCTGGACCGAGCACTAGCTTGACTCAATTGAGACTCGGAGAGTAAAAGGGAGGAATAAAGGAAGGGTGGCATCTCGAAAGAGAAGCCCCCAAGATATGACTCAAGAATTTGGAAAAAAGGAGATTGGGCGACAAGAAGGAGCCCCCAGTAAAGAGGTAAAAATGGATGGTTATGGTGAGGATGGCTATGAAATGGGAAGGGATGGTTGTAAAAGGGGTGTCGATAATTAAGGTTGAAAGTTTATGATTGGTATAGTCGTGTCCTTGTTTGAGGACTCCCTACGTACTCGCGTGAAGTGAAATCAAAACAGATCGTAGTTCTGAGTGTGTGCCTAAGCTATGCTGTTAGGGCCTTAAAGTGCATGGGTCAAGAGGGTATATTCCTTTGGTGGCTCGAAGAATCGATTTGAGATAATTTCCTCTTGGTCATAGACCAAAGAGGTATAGTTAGGTTTATAAAATTTCCTTGTCATGCGAGCATACTCAAAAGTGGACCCTAAGGATGAATATGTGTATGTTTCGTCCTAGGTAGCAAAGTATTTGAAGGATCCGTGTCTAGGTCAAGGTAAAACTAGCTTGGATATTTGAAAAGTAGAGCTTGGAAGTAAGAGGCTTTGAATGAAGAAATCTCTGGAGCTCGATTTTGTGGAGCTAAGGCTTGATGGGGTTATGGCTTCTAATATGGCTTGGAAATTGGGTCTCGGGCTTGATGTAGCTCAAGCACAAAACTGGGGTAGGTTAATTGACGTGGGTTTAAACTTCCATGTCATGGCCCTAAGGGATGTGTATAGTTGACGAGCTTGAGAGGATTCTCAAAATTCCTCACTATCTCCCTGTAATGGTCTCGAGAAGGAGTTAGGGTGTGTGAAAGGCCAAGTGTGGCGCTAGCTAACCATCCGCATCTTCAGCTTCAGGTTCCGTCGTTGACTTTTGGCATCGTTTTTCAGGATCCTTTTCATTATTTGATTCTAGGCTTGTTCTTGATTCGGAATTTTGGATTCAGGTTCTTGCTCTGGGATCTATCTTGGACGTTTCGGGCTCTATCCTTTTGGCCCTTGAATAACTTGGACATTGGGTATTGACATCAATTTTAATTCTTCTTGATTGAGCCTTTTCTTTTGGCTCCTTTCTTTTAGATTATGGGCATAACTGCGGCCTTGGATATTGATCTTGGTCATTCTCTTGATTGAGCCTTTGTCTTGCGGCTCTTGTCTTTTGGCCCGGTTTGTGATCTTCTTGGGAAATGCTTGCCATTATGGACTTAGGCCAAACTAGCACCTCTGATGTAAAATGGGTTGGTCTTTAGTAAATAGGTTGTGTATTATGGGGAATGGGCTTGCCTTCCGTCATGGATCATCAACAAGGAGGCGGTCTAGATTCGTCCTAAAATCTCTTTGATATACCTTATCTGATACGTGCATTTTATATAGTCTTTTTAGCCTAATTCATGCACGTATTTTTATGCTTTTATCGTGGTTCTATGCTACGAAATGCCCCGAATATGCTACTTTGGTGTATTTTGTCTTATTTGCAGGAATTGACCATAAAGTAGTGAAATCAAGCCTTTTACCGCTCATTTAGCATGCATTTGGAGGAAGAGTAAATTTGGAGCGGGAATGAAGCTATTTTGAGATGCGCATTGGAGTAAGGAAGTTAGGCGAGCCAAGAGAGTGCTTCAATTTGCTAGTTCCTGATTGTAAGAGCCATATCTCGAGTTCTACAACAGATATTCAGGTGATTCCAATTGGAGATGAAAGTTTGTCCTTTTAGCTTTCCAATGCCACCGGAATCACCCTGTTTGACAAAGTAACGAAGAAATGGCAGCCGTTTGAAGTTCAGTGCGCGAAGCAGGAATTACGCGCTGAGAAGTGCTCGATCGAGAACTATTTCTATTCGATCGAGAGCCCATTTGATCGATCGAGAGACACTTCTTCTCGATCGAGTGGTTTAGGATGAATAAGTACTCGATCGACTATTTGTCCTTTCGATCGACCAGTTCCTTTTACGCCTTTGCTCGATCGAGTGATTTAGTTACTCGATCGAGTGGACTTTGCTACGGGCTGGGCTTTTAAGCTCTAATTCCATCATTAGGTTTAATCCTATTCCTATTTTCTTATAAATAGGAGTTAGGATGTCATTAGTTAGGATCGGGGGGGATCAATATACGTTACTTTCTTCTGTCACTTTCCCTGTTACTTTTGTTCTTTCATTTAGGATCATTTATATCGAGTAATTTCTTCCTCTTTTCTCTCTTTTTATTTAATGTTTATTATTCCCTCTCCCTCTTTATTTATTTTTCTTATTAATTTCATGTCTAGCTAAATCCCCTTAGTATGTTAGGATTAGGGAAGCCGTGGTAGCAATGTTTTAACTGACTTATATAGATTAGTCTTGCGATAGGAATTGTATTAGGCAATTTAATTGTTATCCGGTCGAATGAATGCATGCAGGAGACCATAAATCTAGTTAACCCCGACCTAGATCGAAAGATTGGAAGGGAAGGCTTGCTTAATTACAATAGGGTATTGCAGTGAGGGCGAAAGTTAAGTTCATTTTTTACGCTCTAGGGCGGTTTAAGGACCGAAAGGTGACGACCATAGCTCTTCTTATCAATAGTCTAATCGCCTTAGTATTCCTGATAGCATAAGATCTGATAGCTGCCGCGGTGGACCGACTCCTAGCATACTCCCTTTTCTTCTGTTAATTTATCTTTTTTATTTCCCTTGCTTTAATCTCTAGTTTAGTTTAATCAATCAAAACCCCCAATTGTGACATTTAGACAGATAAATAGACAAATAGATAGTACACCGCCTCCCTGTGGAGATCGACCCTACTTACCGCTGACTTCTGTTAGTAGTAACTTAGGTATTTATTTTTGGTACGAAACGACAGTATCAAAATTTGGCGCCGTTGCCGGGGAGGCAATCTATTTATTTATTTGTTAAATTTTATCTGTTTTTAGCCTCAGGGGATTTTTCCCTTGAGGCCGTTCTGATCTTTTTCCTTGAGTGCTGTTTTGATAGGCCTTACAGGTACTACCTAGACAGTTCTAGGTGAAAGACCGTCAAAGGGAAGGCTTGAGTACCTTTGACCCGTCACCGATGTCCCATTATATGGAACAGCCGGTGATCTCGCGCGGAGATGTGGTCCTGCTGAGCACAATGCAGCTGTAGTTGTGCCGCCACAACCATCCTATCAATGGCCACCGCAACAAGACCCTCCTGAGATACAAGAAGAAGAGATTGCGGAGCTGAAATCCTTGATGGAGGCACTTACATTCCAAGCGCAAGAATACTTCTCGCGAATTGATAAGCTCGAGTATGCGATTTGCTCGATTAGCGGTGAGATGGAGATAGAAGAGATCACGGAGTGGACATATTCAGTGGCGACGCTTGTATCACAAATGCAAGAGAGCAACAAAAATATGGACGCTCGATTCCATGAGCTCGAGGCTGTAGTTGCTCAGTTAGCAGCTGAGATGCAAGAAGAAGAGGTATACCTTGCTGAGAGCGGTTTTTCCCCTGAAGAAACCGTGTTGCCCAATGCTGAGGATGACTTCTATGATTCGGACGACGAGTTCCTATCATATTTCACTGCCCCACGCGAAGATTTCAGCCCTGTACATGAGGAATCACTCGATCGAGTGACTTATATAGGTCGATCGAGTGATTTGCCAGGAGAAACAGCTCGATCGAGTGAAATTGCTGCTCGATCGAGTGGCACGCAGAGGAAACCGCTTCGATCGAATGATAATTCCTCTCGATCGAGTAGTCTGGCCATTGGGAGCTTTGGTTCGTCATTTGGGCTTGATTTTGATGACGATTTTGACGATGATAACGGTTATGGTGAATCCCCCTTATTCAAAGCCGAGTTAGATGCGCTTGAGGCTGAGATTTACGGGACGGGTTCCACTGAGGGTGACAAAAGGACAGCTGAGTCGGTAATTACTCCTAGCACGGAAGAGGTAATGAATTCTTTTATCTATGATTCCGTCATTAAGAGTTATCAACCTGAGGTAGTAAACGGTAATTTCATTATTGTTTGTAATTTGCCTCGTCTTATTCATGCTTCCTTTTTCAAAGCTATACCCCCTCATATGTGGACACATAATTTAGTAATTTCTCACCATCCTTGTCATTATAAAATTGTTAATCTGAATTGGAGCCCTATATTATCGTCAATTGCTCCGCCGCTCCTTTATTTTGTGGATAAATTTAGGAGCGCCCATAGGAAATTTGTTAGACTTAAATGTTTACATATCTTTATTTCCTACTTTGCTATTCCACTTTGGTGCTACTTACTCTTCTGTGTAGCACATGCGCAGCTATTTGACAGGTTGCTGCGCGCTTTGAGCTGTTTTGATTGTAGCTGATTATAGTGGCTCGAAGAAAAAGAAGGTCGAGCTGGGACCTGTCTGAAGCTAGCGCTACCCGGGAGGCAACCCGGCGATTTTATTTTGTTTTTATTTCAATTTCAGTTGTAATAAATGGTTCTTATACCATAAAACTTTCTCAGTATGCTTGTCTTGTTAGTTTGCGGGCTGTTTTTATTGCGTTTTTGCAGGTATGCACTGGGGATTACTCGATCGAGTACTTTTTGTACTCAATCGAGAGCTTTTTCTGCTATATTTACTCGATCGAGTGAAACATTTACTCGATCGACCACCTGCGAAAAGAGAAACTACTCGATGTTGCCTTTCTTCTCGATCGGCGGTTTTTGGATGCCCATTCATTCGATTGACTTGGATTAGCTTCCTGAGACGGTTTTCCGGGCCCTTAGCAACCTCCCATTTCATGGTCGGTTTGGGGAGGTCCCCTTATTCGCGCATTTTGTGAGTTTTTTCGCTTTTACTCTCTTTCTCCTTCGATTTGCATTTCTTTTCCATGATTTGGTACAATGGGGGCATTGTACGGTTTGGTTTGGGGAGGTTTTGCATCCATATACGTATCGCATTTTGTTTTCATTGCATTTCAATTATCACGTTTAATTTATGTTTGCATTGTTGTTTATTTCATAAAAATTTAAAATTCCATAAAAATTTGAAAAATTGTTAAAAAATTCAAAAAATTAAATTTTCACGTTTATTTTAGCATATAAGTTGAGTCGGAACGGTAGATTTTGTTGATGAAATTGCACTATATTTTTTTTTTGCTTAAGCCTTGCATTAAACTGTTATCTTTTAGCTTTGTCTTTTGCATGTCTACGAGTTAATGTTAAATTTAGCCGAACATATAGACTTGACCTGAAATTTTGGCAACCTACTTATAAATTCTAAGATTTAGAGCCGTATAAACTGGTGTCATTTATGACCAGTTTCATGTAGGATTGTGAGTAGTGTACTCCTTGCATAACATGTAACATCAATTTGCACATATATGAAATTCAATTGCTTTTTGCCTACATACATTCGGGTTAGTGGTTGGTGTCACATGCAGGGAGGTGCTTATAAATTTCCCTTTCTTTCATTTTTACCCATTTAACTCCACATTAGCCAAATTTGCCTGTTGACCTTTAGCTACATTCCAAATTTGCTTTGCCTTGTCAAGCTAGTTTAGATTGTTCTGCGGTATATTGTCTATTGTATCAAATGTTGGCGCGTATTCTGTTGATTCGGAGTTGGTAATTTATGAAGAAAAGGAGGATGATGAAAAAAGACGTGAAAAGAAAAAAAAAGGACATGAAAAATAAAAAAAAAAGAATTCGAAAAGAAAAAGAAACCGAAAAAAAAGGAATGAAAAAAAAGTAGAAAAGAAAGAAAAAGATGTTGTTTGGTTGACGGTTTCTGCTCCTATGTTCTATCTTATATCATTTGAGGAGTATGTTTGGTTTGGTTTGGTGAGATTTTATGCCAAATGAAGGGCATGTGCGTATTTCATAATCGAGTTGGAAATGGATGTTGATATATGGTTTGTCTAGGTACTAGCTTGATCACCTATACCTCCACATTCCCATAAATGTTTTGCCTTTTCTTACCCATTACCTCACTTTACCATATTTTTGTAAGCCCTCGGCTGTGACAGGACCTTGTTTGGTTGGAATGTGTGTACGGTAGTTAGAATTGTTTATCATATTAGGTGCATGCATGTTTATGTGGGTCGTAGTCTAGGTGAGCGACTATTTTTCTTCTTCTCTCTTACATTCATTTGCCTACCCTTTGCTTCATGAGAGAAGAGTGACCCGTGAGAGTCCATTGTTAAAGGTCTTGCAAGGTCGACGGTTCAGCTTTATTATAAACATCTTACAACTCGTTTGCATTTAACTATTTGCTATAGGTGTTAGTTTGCTTGCATTAAATTGGCTTAAGTGGGCATTTGTAGCTAGCTCTGAGTTATCTTTTTCCGTTCCTTTAGTTGCATTTTAGTTTACTCGGGGACGAGTAAAGGTTTGGTTTGGGGAGATTTGATACGTGCATTTTATATAGTCTTTTTAGCCTAATTCATGCACGTATTTTTATGCTTTTATCGTGGTTCTATGCTACGAAATGCCCCGAATATGCTACTTTGGTGTATTTTGTCTTATTTGCAGGAATTGACCATAAAGTAGTGAAATCAAGCCTTTTACCGCTCATTTAGCATGCATTTGGAGGAAGAGTGAATTTGGAGCGGGAATGAAGCTATTTTGAGATGCGCATTGGAGTAAGGAAGTTAGGCGAGCCAAGAGAGTGCTTCAATTTGCTAGTTCCTGATTGTAAGAGCCATATCTCGAGTTATACAACAGATATTCAGGTGATTCCAATTGGAGATGAAAGTTTGTCCTTTTAGCTTTCCAATGCCACCGGAATCACCCTGTTTGACCAAGTAACGAAGAAATGGCAGCCCTTTGAAGTTCAGTGCGCGAAGCAGGAATTACGCGCTGAGAAGTGCTCGATCGAGAACTATTTCTATTCGATCGAGAGCCCATTTGCTCGATCGAGAGACACTTCTTCTCGATCGAGTGGTTTAGGATGAATAAGTACTCGATCGACTATTTGTCCTTTCGATCGACCAGTTCCTTTTATGCCTTTGCTCGATCGAGTGATTTAGTTACTCGATCGAGTGGACTTTGCTACGGGCTGGGCTTTTAAGCTCTAATTCCGTCATTAGGTTTAATCCTATTCCTATTTTCTTATAAATAGGAGTTAGAATGTCATTAGTTAGGATCGGGGGGGATCAATATACGTTACTTTCTTCTGTCACTTTCCCTGTTACTTTTGTTCTTTCATTTCCGGATCATTTATATCAGTAATTTCTTCCCTCTTTTCTCTCTTTTTATTTAATGTTTATTATTCCCTCTCCCTCTTTATTTATTTTTCTTATTAATTTCATGTCTAGCTAAATCCCCTTAGTATGTTAGGATTAGGGAAGCCGTGGTAGCAATGTTTTAACTGACTTATATAGATTAGTCTTGCGATAGGAATTGTATTAGGCAATTTAATTGTTATCCGGTCGAATGAATGCATGCAGGAGACCATAAATCTAGTTAACCCCGACCTAGATTGAAAGATTGGAAGGGAAGGCTTGCTTAATTACAATAGGGTATTGCAGTGAGGGCGAAAGTTAAGCTGTTTACGCTCTAGGGCGGTTTAAGGACCGAAAGGTGACGACCATAGCTCTTCTTATCAATAGTCTAATCGCCTTAGTATTCCTGATAGCATAAGATCTGATAGCTGCCGCGGTGGACCGACTCCTAGCATACTCCCTTTTCTTCTGTTAATTTATCTTTTTTATTTCCCTTGCTTTAATCTCTAGTTTAGTTAAATCAATCAAAACCCCCAATTGTGACATTTAGACAGATAAATAGACAAATAGATAGTACACCGCCTCCCTGTGGAGATCGACCCTACTTACCGCTGACTTCTGTTAGTAGTAACTTAGGTATTTATTTTTGGTACGAAACGACAGTATCATTATCCTAAACTAGGCTATAACAAGGGGATTCTATTGCCAGACATGGAATAGGTAAGGAAGAAACACGGAGTTTCAGGTTCTCCACCACTTAGAACGTAACATCATTTAAGTGTACTTACATTGACTTGGCATGTTTGGTTATTTGTTTTAAAATGTCTCCAACCAGTTCTTGTTGTCACAGGAAATGGTAAAGGGAAAGATTAGAATAATATGTGAATTGAAAATTGTACTTTTATTGAAATGATTAATTAATTTAACATAGGCTTGAGAAGACGTGACTCGTGGGATAGCCCCCAGGTTGCCACTAGGAAATGGAGATGAAAAGAAAGACAATCAGACACTGGAATAATTATGTGAAAGAAAGCATGCTTCTCGGACACGGACTCTAATTCTAACGCGATCTTAGATCCAGACTCGTAATAATCGGCCCATGCTTGAACATTTACTTTTCCGGCAACTGGCTTCGGCATCTGGCTTTGAGCATTCATTCATTTCAGCACCTCGTCCTCATCGTAGGGAACCCTGGAAGGATACCAGTCTAGAAGACCTTCCTGTTGTTGAAGAGTAAAACACCCATGAGGGTCATTCTTCTCTTTTAAAAGATCTAGAACCAATAAAGATATATTGCCATGATCTAACATATATTGGATGGTATCTCTAAGCTTATAACACTTTTCAATGTCGTGTCCTTTGCCCCTAAGATATTGGCAATATTGAGAGCCATCCCAAAAATGACCTCTCCTTTCAGGACTAGGATCTGGAGTCGGACCAATTGGTTGGATTAGACCTTTTGAGACCAGCCTTCTAAAGGCAACGACATAGGGAATGCTCAAGTTGGATAGAGGCTTTCACAGATGTGTGATCCTTTCTAGAGAAGGCTCCACAAACTTTACTTCGGTAATGTTGATAGCTAGCTCACTAGGAGTTGGCATGGATGAGGAATCTCCTTGAATGACTTCACCAATACGAACAATTTCTTGTGACAAATCTTCAATGGTTTGGATGCCACTTTTCAAACGAGGAGCATAATTTGGGTGAAGACAACTGATGACCTTTGCAACTGATGACGCCTCCCTTGACTGATTGAATATTTGTGTATTGATTTTTCTTCTTTTCACCGAATGATTGCTGGATTGATCATCTTCTTGATTGGTGAATGATCCTTGAGGTTTCCCAGCTTTTTCATGTGGACTAGCTAGGAGCAAGAGGGAAATTATACCATCCTCAATTCTATCTTGTATCGTGTGTTTCTAGAGAAAACACTCTTTGATATCATGGCCTCTACCCTGGTGGTAAAGATAATATTTACTGCGCTTCTAGAGGTTCACTTGCTTTTCTAGAGGAGGGTCCGGAGTCGGACCTATTGGATATAGCTTGCCTTGGGCAGATAATATTTTCAGAGCATCGACATAAGACATGCCTAAATCAGAGAGCACCCTTTGATGTTTCCCAGGTTTCTTTTCAGTTGTGCTTGTCTTCTTAGAACGACGATTATTGCAAGATGTAGGCTTTGGATGACCTAGACTAGAGGTTTCTCTAGGTGGCGTGTTCTTTTTCACCCACTCATTCCCAAGGGTGAGGACGTGAATGATCAAATTTTCAACTGTAGCTTGAAGGTGTAAGTAAACGCCTAGGAGAGACACGGTGATTGTGGCTTGAGCTTCTTTGTGACCTTGTTGACGCGCGGAACTTGCGGGATTCCTATTCGACAGAAATTGTGTGCGTTACAACTATATTTGACATAGGATCACACATACTAAGGCGACAAGCAAAATGGTACACGAAGGGACAAGTATATCACGAGGACGAGATGGGATAACTAGACTTTGACTTGTGAATTCACGAAATGTCGTGAGCGCCTTCTCGTGTTTGAACTTATGGTGTTTGACCTTAATTTTAGACTTGAGTGTTGACTTTGACGGAGTGACACTTATATGGTTGACCTTAATGACGGATTTAAAGTTTGCGTGATGCTAAGATGTATGTTTAGGACACACTTGACTCGAGGTTTGGGTATGTGTGTACTCGAACGTGACATCAGGAGGATTCGGTGTACTGGCTCAAGTGTGTGAGTCGAGGTGTCAAAAAAGTGTCTAAATCCTAATCGACTGGGGATAAGGGGTCCAAAATGATGGTGTGACGCCTTTGGATTTAAATCAAATTTTAATGGCCCAAAATGTAAGGGGAGGCGGGGTTATAACCTAACATAGTTTCGACTAGGACATAGTCAGATTGAATTGTGACTTCGAATTAGCCAATTGAATTTATATATTTACATTGTTTGAAAATATTTTGATTTTATTTAAAATTTTTTTTTTAAATTTTTTTTTTGATTTTTTGAGAATTTACAAAGGATTGAAAATGGATTATCTAAAGAGATTTTGACATTATTTGGTTTACAAATGTGATGTTTAGACTAGTGATTGACTCGAAAGATACATTGCACATACATACATACATACAGACAGGCATTATAATGGTATGCTGAGTGCAAGTCGTGGGTTTTGGTTTAGAAGGGTGCATGGGTGCCACACAAAGCTATCAAACCCTGGTTTGTGGAGAGGTCCATGCGAAACATGAGTAAGGCTGGTTCCTAGTTCCATTCGCTCGAGTAGTAAAAGCTCTTGATACAAACATGAGTAAGCATCACGGTGTGGTTAACGTCAATCGTTATCCATCTGTCAAGAACAAGTAAGAACTTGTACTTCCAAGACGGGACGATTGGTAGATTTGGTTAAGAGCCTAGGAAGGCAAGCTGAAACGACCTAAGAAGGTCGAGTAATGAAAATCCACAACTGTCTCATACAAACTATTCCCTAACCTTGTTCAAGTTTCACCCTAGGTAACACTAGACTTAGCCTAAGTGTATCATCCCCAGCGGAGTCGCCAAACTGTCGACCAAGCCACCCGCACCGCGCGCACCCGCGCGTTGGTTAGATTTCGAGG
Source organism: Silene latifolia (assembly GCF_048544455.1). NCBI lineage: Eukaryota > Viridiplantae > Streptophyta > Magnoliopsida > Caryophyllales > Caryophyllaceae > Silene > Silene latifolia. The sequence continues at coordinate 419,047,865 of NC_133538.1, read as the reverse complement.
CGGCGGCACATTTCCTACGGAACATTGGGTGGACAAAGCAAGTCATGGGCCGTTAGCGATTTTAAAGGCATTAAAACCGGTGAAAGGTTTGAGCAAGCCTGCATTTGTGGAGTCGCCACCAATTTTTATAGAAAATTGGAACTGTTCGAATACTTCATGTCATGTCAAGTCACAAAGTAGTGACATGAACACTAAGAAATTCATTACCCACAACACTCTATGTCTAGAATGACTCTCGCGATACCAATGAACACGGATTCACACAGATATCTGAATAAGGGGTTAGGATACGTATTAGGAAGCTCTTTATTTGAAAACCTAATCCCGCCCGCCTCGATAGCGGCCTCTACTAATGATCAGGGAAGTTGTTTATATTCGATATGTTGTCAATTTTATGCATGTTATGCAACAAACATATTTTAAACCTAGCATGTGAATATATACTATGTCGGTTGACAAGCAATTTAGCACTCAATTGGGGGTCAAAGATGGAATTTAGGTTGATTTACATGTTAAAAGGCCAGGTAAATAAATCATACACGAACGATATGAAATAAATATGAAAATACAATTACAATAAATTACATGATATGAATAAATTACAACGACTATTGAATTTACATCATAAACCTGCTCAAAAGGGATTTTAGAAGTAAAAGAAAATAGATAAAACGAAAGAAATAAGATAATTAATGTTTGAAATATAGGAATGTGCTAGAAATAAGGCGATAATACGGATATAGTTAATTAAAAGCCTAAAAGAAAGCCTACGTCAAGACGAGAAAGAGTGCAAAGACAGAACCCAACTCAGAACAAGCACAGCATCCACTGCGTCCTCTAGAAGAGGCGCATCAGTTTATACGGCTGTTCTCGAGTTGGATTCTGACCATGAAAGTCGAACTCGTGTTACAGTTATCGTTCATTGGTTAATTTTTGGGTCGATTATTAGCATATGACTCAAAATAGGTTATTTAGTTAGATTATATGCGTACAAGGACTGTCATAAAGCGATAAAAGGACAAGTTAAATAAGATATAAAGGTGGTTTACAAACACGATACGCATATGATGTCGGACACGAAAAGGTTCAAACTTAAGGTAATGTTATCGTAGAAAACAAACACTAGAGAATTAACGAAAAATGATGTATCTAAACGAGCCCAAGGGACTTGATATGAACGAATAGAATCTCTTAAAATCCGGTTTTGAATAGATGACGAAAACCCACTGACAGGCTAATCGTATACCTACCAAAAATAACCAAATGGTCTCTAACTAATATAGCATGGGAAGTCGGGATCGTATCCACAGGGAGGCAAGATATCTGCTAAAGGTCCGTCTATTGGGTCACAAAATGGGGGTTTGATTATTGATTTCTAAACTAATAAAAGATTAAGGGAAAGAGGAATTAAATAAGAGCAATAAAGATAGAAGATACGATAAAGATAATCAAATAAGAGAAAGCATGCCAGGATTTCGGTTCACCATGGTAGTCTATCGACTCAGTTACTAATAGCCTAGACAATCTACTGTGAGAAGGATACGGGAAAGGTCCTTCCGGTCCACTTTCTATCCTAGAATTCCACTCATTTAACTTCCGTCTTCATTAGGGTAGTCTACTGTTCATAGCAGGTCTATTTAATCCAATCTTCCGATCCAGGAGTAAAATTAACCAGATTAAAGGTAACTTAGAAGCGTGCACTCAACTAAGTTGATATTACAGTTAAATTGCTATGGGATAGGTTCTCACAAATAAATTGTCTAGTCTATTTGCTACGTCGTCACAATCCTACCAAGGATTCCCTAATCCCGACATTAAAGGAATTAGGTACTCATAATATTAATGGTGTCAACAATTACAATGACGAGTGTACTAATCAAAGGCATGATGAAATAATGATAGTTAAGCATAAACTAAATTAGGGCAGAAATAATAGAGAGAAACAAAGATTAAAGTAAATAAAGTAAATAAGATTAAGATCAAGGAAGAAAGAGTGATTACTATTAAAAGCAATCCGGCGTAAAGATCGATCCACAAGCAAAGTACGAGTTTAAGAGATTAAGCAGTAGGTTTAGAAGCAAAAGTAGAGGAAGAGTATATGAAAAAAGATGTCTAATGACCTAATTAACGTATGCTTAAATAGGAAAAAGAAAGCTTAAACAAAACAATAGTAACACGGGTCACTACAGCCCGCGTAAAACTGAAATCCTCTCGATCGAGTGAATTCAGACCACTCAATTGAGGTCTTGTCCAGCTTTTCCTCTCGATCGAGCAAATAAAGCTCTAAATCGAGGAACTCCAATATTCAGCATTTCGATCGAGTACACAAAAGTACTCGATCGACCTCTCGTGTCCTCCAAACCACTCGATCGAACACTAGAACCCTTTGATCGAGTGCTTTTATTCAGATCAGCCTCTTAAGTTGTCTTTGACCGCTTCCTTGACCATTCATCACGCACTTCAAGGCATATCACTTGCTCTAACATTCCCGTCTCCTCATTATGCATGCTAAATAGGACGAATAAAGTACGGTTCCACCACTTTCAGGTACATTTCTGCAAATCAGACAAAACAAACCAAAGTAGCCAATTCGGGGCATTTTGCAATTAGTACAGAAATGCATAGAAATACGTGCAATATAAGATTAAAAAGGCTATATAAAATGCACGTATCACCCACAAATATCGATTATAAGGTATCTAATGTCAAAAACATTGAAAAGGATTTGATAAAAAAAGAGTAATGAAAATAATTTGTCGAAGAAAAGAAAAGAAAATGAAAGAACAAAAGTAAACGAAATTTGCAGGAAACCCGAGAAAGAAGAAGAAGTGCAGCAACTGATGGCGGCCCCTCGAAGAGGCGTAGCAGATGCTGCGGCCATTCCAGAAGGTAGTTGATGCGATTTGTCCCCACGCCAGATCTCTGCTGATTTCATAAAATGGGTTTTTAAAGACAATTTTGAAAGCGTTTTCAAGCATATTTACGATATAAATTCTTACATTAATATAAACAAAAGAGAATAAAATTGGGATTTTACACCCTCAAACTTACATGTTTGACGAAGCGAGATTAACTAAGTTGTCGTTAGTGATTGGTCGACTGGATGTAGGATTGGAAGTGCCCTCTTTAGGAGGATTAAGAACGATTGATTAAGTTGATTAAATGGAGGTTGTCAAGTGGATTAATCTATGCAACGTGACTTGTACTAAAGATAAGGACTCGTCCTCCTTTAGCATTCTATGTCTAGAATGACTCTCATTGCCATGAATAAGGCCATCCACTATCCAAAGGTTCTGAGTAAGGGGTGAGGGTTCGCATTAGGAAGCCCTTTAATCAGACACCCAATCCTGCCCGCGTTAGTGGCCTCTACTGATCGATCATGGTTGCTAGTGCAAGAGTTGATAAAACGGGTTAAATGCATGAATGCGCATCCCCAAATTTTAACCTAACGTGCAAAAATTTGCTAAGTCGGTTGTTTATCCAAGTATCAAAAAATTGATTTCGAGTTGGATTTTAAGTTGATTTACATGCAAAAGCGTAAATTAAACATCCATTTACCGAGTTAGGTTATAGTGCTTAACACGATCCATTTGTTTAAAAAGGTATCTTTTAAAGAATATAAAATGTTCCTCGTCAATCTGATCCGTAGATTTAGATTAACCATAAACGGGATCGTCCTAGACAAGTGCTGAAATGAACGAACCAGAACAGTGCCAGGCAGCCCATTGGGGCACGAGCCTACAGGCAATGTAATGGGCTCTGCCTAGGTTTGAAATGTAAAAGACAGAAGATGCCTTGGGGCGCGAATTATCAAGTGGCCTACGAAGCTTCTCCTGTTTTTTCAAAAGGTTGTTAAAAACCGTTTTAAAAGGTTATTGAAACCGCTTTTGTTGAAAAGACCGTTAAGACCGCTTTTGTACTAATATTTTGAATTTGGTTTGCGTGACTTGGAATATTTATCATTATCTTGATAATATTCCCTGTCGGGTGCGGGTTTGCAAGCTTGACATGAATAGTTTATAATTCAAAAGCGTAAAATGTGTGAGCTTAACCGTTTTATCACCGTTGCTGAATTAAATTGGCATGTCACATATTTTAGCCAAGGATGACATGTGATATGGTCAAGATAATGATGAGAATAAAATGAAATGAGAATAAAAGAAAAGTCTTTGATATGAACTAATTATTTTAAGTTCATTTCTTTGTAATTAGTCAAAACTTATCATCGTGCTCGGATTAAACCGGCATGGTATGAAGAACCAAGGATGATTATGAATATGACTAAAATGCTTGCAAGTGTAAATAGATGAACAAAAGGTGATGAACAAAAGAAAAGGGTGTTTAGTTACCCATTAACTTGTAATTAACCAACAATATCATCGAGTCACAGAATAAACCGTCATGGTATAAAGAACCAAGGATGATTTTGGTAGTGGTCAAAAGTGTTTGTCATAAAAATGAATTAAAAAGGTAAAAAACCATAAAAAAAAAGAAGTAAAAAAAGGATACAATGTTTAATAGAATGATTAACTCAAACACGTTTAACTGCTGGCCTGGACAAACATTTGTGCGCGAGCTCCTAGCTAGGCAAGGGGCTTCTGTCCCAGGCCAAAACTCAATTTTGGCTCAATCATTCCATGTTGTGAATCGTGTTATGTATGCTTTATAATCATAGTAATGAAAACCGTAAACGTGAAGTTAAAGAGTTTGTTACACCCTCATACTTACATGTTCGGTTGCTTGATGAAATCGACAGTGTTAAACTTGTGAGTCGGAAAACCATTTTGTGAGAAAAGAGTGTTGCTTTGCTTTAGTGTTGATTACTGTTGAGTTGGTCGAATAGGTCTGTCGAATGCAAGGCGGCGGTATCAAACAAAATGTGTATGGCATGTGTTTTCGATCGGTAGGTCGAAAACACATGTCGATTTGTTAACTTAAGAAGACGAGGTCTAGAATTTTAAGGGAGAAAAGAAGGGGCGGACTCTCGCGTAGTTGTAAATGGTGGTGCATGAGGAGTATTTATAGAGGAATGAGTGGTGTTGATTTCATTAGGCTGTTTTTGGTGATGTGGCCACCTGCGAAGCCCAAAAAGGTGCAAGCCTATTGGCGACACAAGGTGGTGTCCTGTCCTTTTCGTAAATTTGGATTTTTCTCTTTGTTCTATCCTAGGTTTTGTTAGGATAAGTTTTGTGGTTCATACTATTGCACCGTGTACAATAGTACATGGGTGTTATGTGGGGTGGGTATTTTGTGTGCTTGACTCGGGTTTGACCCTGGTTGACTCGGGATTTGAATTTTATGTTGGTTTGTCTCCGGTGTCGGTTTTGAATCAAGTTAGATTCATTGAGACCCCGTCGTTGTGCATTAAACATTCTAGGTATTTTTAAAATGTTTTAAAGTGTTTTGAATTTTTGAAATCGTTAAAAAAGTTTTCCGACGCATTGTCATGCCAACTGTTAATTAAAGCAGCGATTTCTGAAACACGTTATAGTCCGATAATCATTGGGTGTTTGTTTGGATTCCGCAAATACCGGGTATCTGCAGAGCCCTCTCTTTGGCTGAGGCTTAGACAAGGCGAAAGTCAAACTATAGCCTCCATGTCAATCGAAGATTACAACCTAAAGACTATTACGACGTCGAGGCGGCTTAGAAGGGTTTAAGCCAAAGATATGTCGTCAAGAAGGGCGACGTTGAGGCTACTTAGAGATTCGAGTCAAGGAGTTATCATCGGGAATAATTTAGAGTCTGTCGACTGCCGGTGCGGGTCGTTTAAAGTCCGTTAGACTACGTATAAAGGCTAGCCATCCATAAGAAGGAGCCATACCCGAGGTGTCGTCGGGATATGTCATTTGATTATGTTAGTTGATGTTGTTCGGGCTTGTGGACTTGCCAGCCGGTCGATGTTTTCTTGTGCGTAGAGACTCGCCAGCCCTTGAAGTTCCTCGTGCGTAGAGACTCGTCAGCCATTGAAGTTACTCGCGCTTAGAGACTCGCCAATTATTGAAGTTACTCACGCATAGAGACTCGCCAGTCATTGAAAATACTTGCGCTTAGAGACTCGCCAGCCATCGAAGTTCGAATGATTGATTACGGGAAATGGCCGAATTGTCGAGCCCACTTCAAGAGATTACATGGTAATGACTTCCACCCAGGTTGACTGACTGCGGGAATGGTCGATTTTTTGACTCCATCTCAAGAGGTTGTTACGTTAATTGACTTGCCGGAGCAAGGTAGATTCTGTTGGGGAAAAGGCGTTTTAGATTTTCTGCTATACCTGATGTCGGATTGCCGTTGTTTACACATGCAGACCTGCCAGTCGTCAAGAGATGACTCCGTGGGGAGATTTTTTGGAAAGTTCTGATGGGGGGGTCCGTGTTGTAAGAGGTGTCTACATTGTGTTTGATGCGCATGGGGGAGTAGGCCTTTCATGGCTCGGGTCTTTCTCTTGAGTGCGTGTTTGTAATCGTGATTTATTATCTGGGGGAATAACGGATTTTAATTCCGTTATTTGCAGTTTTGTGAAACTTCAGAGAAATAGCGATTTTTAATTTCACTATTTTCCAATTTGAAATGAGGAAAATAACAGTTTTTAATTCTGTTATTCGAATTTTGTGAGATTTGAGAGAAATAGCAATTTTTAATTTCGCTATTTGCAATTTTAAATGTAGAAAATAACGATTTTTGATTCCGTCATTTGAATTTTGCGAAATTTGAGAGAAATAGCGATCTTTAATTTCGCTTTTTTGCAATTTGAAATGTGGAAAATAACAGTTTTTAATTCTGTCATTTGAATTTTGCAAAATTTGAGAGAGATAGCGATTTTTAATTTCGCTATATGCAATTTGGGACGAGCTATGAGTTTTTTTTTTTTTTTTTTTTTTTGTAAAATGTAAGATATCATTAAAAACTTGGTAACCATATAATTTTCCTAAGGATCAAACCTTAGATGACAAACTTTACCCTACACAAATACTACTTATCCAATTTTTTACATTCTGAAACATTGAACTAGGGGCAATACATCCAATTCTCAATCCGACTTCATCCTGGCACCTTTTGCAACAACAACAGGTGTAGGTACAGTAGACTCTAACCTGCACTTGTTCCTACTTTGCCATATGTTGTACATTAGACTAGCCAAAACAACATCAACAATATTCTTAACCAGCAGAGATCTTGTACAGTAATGGATCTACCATGTTATCACATCTTCCTCGGGCAGGGATAGATTGAGCCACCTTGCGACGATCTATGAGTTATAACTCATAATATAGTGAAATGGGTATTCGTTGAATGATTTGGGCTTGAAAGCCCAAAATCCGCAAAAACAGAAAAGGAAGCCCCGAAGAGGAGCGAGCCATCAGGCGATACAAAGAGGTCTCCCTGTTTTTTCTTAAAACAGACGTGAGGCATCATCGCTCTTTATTCATCCTCTTCTTCGAAAAAAATCGCAAAAAGGCCCTCAAATCGCCCCTTTATGATCTTGTTCCTTGCTTGGATTCCTGCTACAATCATTATCTCATCTCAAGGTATGTAAATCCTCTTGATTCCAATTGTGTTTGCTCCTGTTTATGTTAATTCAAACGGGACAAACACTAATCCATCTCAAATTGATTTGGGAGTTTTTGTTTTGCCTGATTTTTGGTGCAATTATTGCTTCCATAAGTTAGAAATCCGTCTAGGAGTATAGAGATGCTTTTAGTTTGCATTTTGGTCTCCGTTCCCGTCCTCTTTATGTGAAAAATGTGAATAGGGCACGAAACCGCCTTATACCGTGTTGGTTGCTTGAGTTATGGGGTCCACTAGGTTGAATCGGGGAGAGTTGTTTGTTCTATGTGGGGCCCTTCTTGCTTGCGAAGGGCTCAAATTTTGCATTTTTCATTTGTAAGACGGTCTCGTGCTGACGAAATGAGCATCTGTTTGGGTTCAAACTGAGCTGTTTTGCTTTGGCATGTTTCCTAAAGACAGTTTAGATCACATTAGTACGTGATCGAGTCACATCGCTTTGCTGTGGCTGTAATTTTAATTTTTGGCCTCTTTCGCACCTAATTTGCGTTAATTTAGCCCTTTTTGGGCTTTGTTGTGGTGGTTTGCTGGGAACGGCATTTTTGTTGGCTTTGTTTGAGCAAGGGGTTGTTTTTTTATTTTGTTTGTTTTTGACCCGTCTTTTGTTTGAAAATGGCGTGTTGGCGGCATTTTTTGCTAGTTTGTATCTGTGTATGTACGGTCGAAATAGGCGGGTTTGACCTTGTTGGTTTGTTCTGCTGTTTGTCTATATTTACAGGTCAGTTTTTGGCTGTTTTTTGTTCTTAGGGCTTTGCTTATTTTGCGCCGTCGTAATGCCGAAATTTCGACTAACGTGGGTTATTTTGTTTGGTTTCAGGAGAGTGATCAGGGGCTTCTAGGCCCACTGGACCTGAATCTGCGACTCAGGAGGCGGAGGATCCAGGAGGAGAAGGGAGTGTACGCCGTTGATTTGTCCTTTTCATTATGACTCTAGTGTAGGACTGCTGATGATTGGGGGTCAACATTGGGGCGACGCATTGTGTTGTGGCCTTTAATCATCACTTCGTCTGATGATTGGGGTTCAACATTGGGGAAATGCACTGTGTCATGTCCCTTGATCATCATGTCGTCCAAAATTTGCCAGACATTTTTTCCTTTCTGTCTTCTCTTCTTGTCCTTCCCTCCTTCCTTCTTAGAGGGATTGACGGTGTTTTTGCTCGGCAGGTGGCAGGTAACCTCCGGTTTATTATTTAAGTCAGTGTTTGTATCAGAATCTATTTATATGGTCAATTGTATTAAATGAGTGTCTGTATCAAACTCAATTTGTATATATACATGCGTGGTTGTATTTTTGCGTGAGGCAAGTTTTGTATATATGGCCTTTTGTGGATTTTTTGTTGTTGGCTTTTTTTGTGTTATGTTTCGGGTGAACGTGGTCGATGGATGACTTCCCGCTTGCTTTGGCATTCGTACCTGCAACATTAGTGTATAAAATAGGCAAATGGTGGCAGAACATAGCACACAAGAAACTGACGAAATATTGCCGAATTTAGCAACTTGTTAAGACTTGAAAAAGTGGCCAAAATTGATTTTGAAATTGCTTTTGCAGACTCGAATTTCTATAACAGAATGTCACGTTTGGAATCTCCGAAAGCTAAAATGAAATTTTGCAAAAATTGTTTTGAAATTGCGAGGAATTATCTCGAGCTTATCGGAGTAAAATTGAATTTGCAAGGATTTTGCGAAAATCGCAATGAATTTCAATAAATTGGTTCGAATTTGCAAAGGATCGATTTGAAATTCGTTTTGAGCACAAACCGTCTTTGGAAATAAATTCTAGGAAAAAGTGTTGAGAAATAGAATTTTTGCATTTTTGTAAAACCGATTTGCGGAGGCGGCTTGCAATTTGCGAAAATTCATGAGGAAATTTGCTAGCAATTTGAATAAAAAGGTGCGAAAAAATTTTGAATCTTTCACTTGGAGTTAACTTGGAAAGTATTCGTTGCGGGTCGGGGCGGTTAGCCCTTCCCCCTTAAGAAAAAAAAGGAAAAGAAATCCGTATACTTGACAGCGGGTCTTGGGCACCGTGTTGGATTTCGTAAAACACGAACCTAAGGAAATGTGAGGGTGAGGAAACACAAAAATTTCTGGGTAGGCAGTAAGAGGCGCGAGTACGTTGGCGAGGGGATACAGTGTGTTAAGAGAAAATACCACTGGAAAGTGACAAGTCAAGGCGTGACTTTACAGAGGTAGCCCAAAGGGGCACGAGCCTCTCTACGAGGGAATGAGTCTCCCTCTTTTTCGAAAAAATGCGCTGCTGTTTTCTGCATATATACCGACTTGTGCTTGCTTATTTCATCAACCCGAAACACAAAAATTCTATGAAAACTTCCCTCCTTCTTCCACAAAACGATGGATACTTTTAAAGGTACGTTGCATCATTCGTGCCGGGATTTGACTCTACCCGAGAAATATCAACTCGATGACATGCAAGTTTGTCAATTGTTGGTGCTCCGTCAAGTGAAGCTTAAAGCTTCCTTTCTTGATGCATGTGTTCAATCCGAAATTTTATGTTTTCGTCTTCCGAAAAGGTAAGATTTGCCCTCTTGCCAAAGAGGTGGGTGCTATTGGTGGTTGGTCGAGCCATCTGTCGTTTCTTCCTCCGACTCGGTTGTGCTATAAGGAGAAATATTTCTCCATGCTTAGCTTATACAAGAGCCAAATGGATTTTCTCCTTGCTTCTCATGGTGTTGACATGATGGCCTTCATCAACATCTTTTCCAACTGGTTGGATGCTAGTGTTTTAGCAAGTTTTTACGTGGATGTATTGTCTTGCCAGGGAAGTATTATGCAAGGTGATCTAACACAATCAACACAAGGATTTATACGTGAAAAACCCTGGGAATAAGGGAAAAAACCACGGGCACCAAGGCAGGAGGGATTTTATTATGGTTGATGTAGGTTGGCTAGGTACAAGTCTGTCAGGCTATTTGTAGTATGAGTGTATAGATGATTAACTGAGTAAAAATGTATACAATAGAGTGAGAGTGTGTATGTGTGTGATGATCTCCCTTGTTTCTTCTTTCCTCTTGCTATTTATAGTAGTCTTCAGCGGCCTCTCAACGTTAATGTGAACGTTGCTAATTAATAGGCCTTGTGCCCTATTAATCCAGATATGGGTATTCTTCTCCTAACCTTATTTGCTCACGTTCCGCTTGGTTGACCACCTCTCCTGTTTTATAGGCTTGTAGAATTGTTCTTCCATGATAGTAGGAACTGCCCTATTGTGCTCTGATTGTTGCCTGATGTATATAAGTGGTATCTGATGTATGCTAGACGTATATTTCTTCTAGACAGGCCAGTTACGATGGCCTGACCTGGTTTTCCCTTCTGGTTGGCATCTGTATAAATGATAGATATTCTGTCCTGGGTTGCCCTTGTCTACCAGACCTGATAGTTGTTGCCTAACTCTTGTCCGACCAGGCAGGGTAAATCTTGGCTCAACAATTGCCCCTTATCTCCTCATTTCCGCTGGTTCTGGCCAGGGGTAGGGAGATAAAAAAAACTCGGGCAAGGCAAAAAATTAATGACTTGCTGGAGAAGACTTTAGAGTTTGTGTTCTCTTTAACTTCCTAACGGCTACAATGCAATTAATAAATAGGTTCATCAAACCCTAGGAGAGTCATGATTCAACTCATCCACTTGGATTATCCGTTTACTCACTTGCTGCCTATAAATTGATTAAAGTCGTCAATCATTTTCCTCCAACTTTCAATTCTCTGTTTTCCAATCTTTCTCTTCTTTCTCTGATTTCTTTGCAAGATAATTTTCGTTTATCAAAAATTCAAGTTAATTCAAAAAATGGCCGGTGGGAGAAGGAGAACTGCTGCACCCAAAATTGCTGAGGTTGAGCCAACTCCAGCGGTGGTCGACGTTCCTGATGTCATTCCTCATGATGAGGTTATTGACGTTTCTCCTCCTGCAGAAATTTTGGCTATTATGCACAAAGGTGTCAACTTTGCTCCTTTGAAACTACTATCTGTTTCATTAACTAAGGCTAATCATCTCAAACCCTGGCTGGTTTTATATTTTTGAATGGGTGTTCAAGGGAGGCTGTAGGCTTCTTTTTACTTCGTTTATGGCTAATATCATGAGGGCTATAAAGGTTTCTCCTTTCCATCTCATGCCCATGGTGTGGATGATTGTTCAATATGTTGAGCATCTGCGTGTCAAGCATGACTTGTTGATTACCGTCGAGGATTTTAAGAATGTTTATCACCTGAAGAGCAATACTACTAGGGGTTTCAATTTTCGTGTCAGGGCAAAGATGGCTCATTTGATAACAAATTTTGACTCAGGCGACGACAAGGGCTGGGCCATGACCTATATGTTCGTCAGGGCGGATTCTATTCCCCCTGATCTGGACTATCTCAGTTATCCAGCTGTGGATGGTCGTAAGTATTTCTCTGCATATAATCAGAACATAATGATTTATACGTAAATTCTAATACGAGCTTACTTGTATTGTTCTAAAGTGGTTGACTGTGCTTGTGATCCTGATGCTGAAAGGTCGGATGATCGTATTACAGACTTCATGGCCCTGCCAGAGGAAGAGAGGAATTGGCCTGCTTGCTTGTAGGGCCTCAGCCTTTGGAAGTATGTTTCGTTTTCCTATGTCGATTTTTAATTTGAACATATGTTACTATCGCTAATATAGGGTTTTGTTGTGTAGCTACCAGGGTCTCTGTAAGGATCGCCGGGTTTGGCTTAGCGAAAGTGAAGGCAGGGATTTCTCAAATCACTGGGGAGAATTCTCGAAGCAGTGAGGTTACAGGGAGTGACAATACTCTTTAGATTCAGGTCCTTACTCATCAGACTCCACTGGTGCCTCCCTTGCAGGTTGTGGTCGACCTTGGTGAGTCCAGGCAGGCCAATAAAAGGAAAAGGCAGGAGGAGGTTCCTGAAAAACTTGGGACTGTTGGTAAAGGTGTAAGTGAGATCAGGGAGGTCAGGGCGAGGCTTGGTGATAATCAGTTTGCCAAGGAACAGATCCAAGCTCATTCTTTCTTGGTTGACGATCCCTATTCCATGTACCAGACTGAAGAATCATCTGTCCAGGCTGTGGCTGCTATGTACTATTCCAGGGATTGTGCTGATAACCTGGCTGCTATGCTGCACGGGGTATAATTGTTTCTTCTTGGTCTGTCTTTAAGTTTAGCCCTGCTCATGATTCTATGAAGAATGTGAATGACATGTTGAGGGGTGCCTGTGAATTGAAGTCTTATAATGCCAAGAATAACGTTCTGGACTGGGAGGTGCAGAGAATGAAGAAGGATGTTGAGGTCCTGAAGACTGACATGGAAGCGCTGAAGGAGGAAAATGAGGTCCTGAAGAAAGAGAATGAGGCACGCAAAGCAAAATTGGTCGTTGAAGTATCTAAGCTAGGGTATGCTCAGCATGAAGTGAAGTTGGCTAGGCGAAGCTTGCTACCGTTGAGAATGAGCTTAAAGTTGAAAAGCAGGCTATGCATGAGCTTCTGAAAGTAAATGAGGAGCTGGTTGTTGAGAGGGACATGGTGCAAGATAGGTATAAGGATGCTTCATGACCTGTACTTCTTTGGCAAAGGTCGGGTTGATGATATGAAGGAGCCTGTTGAAGTCAGGCCATACTAGAACCCTGAACAGGAGATGGCTGACCTTAATGCTGCCTACCCTGATCTTCACAAACTTCATGGTGATGATGAGGTTGATTCTCCTCTCACTAAGGGCACGGGTGACTCTGGCGAAGATTAAGCTTATGAGGATGATGATGAGGAAGAGATGGTTGGCCAAGGGATTTGTTCTGCTACAGCCTCCAAGGCAGGTTAAAAGTTTGCTCGGATAACTTTTGGCCCATCCAGGGGGGATGTTCCTTGGATAAACTTTGCATATTTTAGTTGGTTTTTGGCCCATCTAGAGGGGGATGTTCCCTGGATTAACTTTATTTTTGGTCTTCACGTGTTGTGAATGAATAGGCAATTTGAAGCAGGTTATTTTAATCTTTCTTCTTTTGTACCTTATATACAATTAGCGCTTGTGTAGATTATGCCTGTCAGGAGGGCTTATGGCCCTCAGCCTGTTTAGAGGCTTGTAGCCCTTAGCCTGCCTGGAAGGCTTTTTGGGAAGGAGGGGAAGTTGCCTGTCAGGAGGGCTTATGGCCCTCAACCTATCAGGAGGGCTTATGACAAGTAGTCCGTATTTTTGTCACCATCTTACTTATCTTTTGTACCGAGCTCGGGTTTTTATGTAGTTTAAATGCGACAAAATATTGAGATTTAGTTATCTTTATTATGTCATAATTTGTGAAGCATTTCTGGGATGCTATTCAGGTTGGGTGGAGTGGCCCTCAATCCTGAATAGTTGTTTAAGCAGGCAAGTATATTATGCTAAATAATTGCAAAAAAGCGTAAAATAAGTTTTCAGGATTCGATATAATGACTTAGAATGTAAAGTGAAGGAATAATCAGGAAGTTCAGGTTATAATAATATCAGGCAGTTTCAAGTAGCAGGAAATCACATCGAATTAAAAATATGGATCATTTTATTCATGACAGTTACACGTAGAAGCATGCTAGGTAAGAAATAGATTCGAAATAAAAGGACTTATACATGAAATAGTTTTAAGTGAGAAACATTCCAGGATCTGGGAATCATGTCTCCATCCAGGGTCTGAAGTCTGTAAGCTCCCTGACCTACAATTGAATCGATCAGGTAAGGCCCTTCCCATACAGGGGCATGTTTGCCTACAGTCTTGTCTTTTGTATTTGGGAACACTTTTCGTAAGAATAGATCTGATTCTCTGAATACCTTGATATGAACATTCTTATTGTAGCTTCTGGCTACTGTTTGTTGATAGGATGCTATCCTGATCCTGACTGCATCTCTTAGTTCTTCAGCCAAGGTCAGGCTATCTTGCATTAACGACTTATTTTCCTCGATAGTATTCAGGCTACATCTGGAGGTAGGCACATGAATTTCCGCCGGAATTACTGCCTCACAGACATAGACCAGGGAGTAGGGTGTCTGGCCAGTTGATGTTTTAGGTGTAGTTCTGTCAGCCCGGAGGACTAGGGGGAGTTTTTCAGCCCATCTGCCTTTTCTTCGCTTTAGCTTCTTTTTCAGACAACTGATCACTACTTTGTTACTGGACTCGACCTGACCGTTTTCTTATGGACAACCTAGTGTGGAGGTCACCAAGTTGATGTTCCATTTTGCATAGAAGGCCATTTTTCTCTTTCCCACGAATTGTGTGTCGTCGTCACAAACTATTTCTGAGGGGATGCCATAACGACATATGATATTCCTCTTGATAAATGATATGACATCCTTCTCTTTGACTTGTCTGTATGAATCAGCTTCTATCCACTTGGAAAAGTAGTTAGTTATAGCCAACATATAAACTTTGTGCCTAGGGGCTTGTGGTAACTTGACTACAATGTCCATCCCCCACTTCATGAATGGCCAGGGGGCTGAGATGGAATGTAGAAGTTCAGACGGCTAGTGAATGAACTGAGAGTAAAGCGGGCACGCCTCACATTTTGAGCTGTATGCCAGAAAATCGGCCCTCAAGGTTGGCCAGAAATAGGCTGTTGTTAAGACTTTGCTTGCCAGGCTCCGGCCTCCTTTATGATTTCCACAGTATCCATCATGTATGTCCTCAATGACTTGTTTGGCCTCGTGTGGTTCAAGGCATCGTAGGTAAGGTCCAGCCTAGACTTTTTAAACAATGTGTTATTGATGATAGTATAAGTGGAAGCTTTAATCTTAAGGGCTCTTGCTTCATGCCTGTCCTGGGGTAATATCCCCTGCAGGAACCAATCATAGTATGGTTTGGTCCAGGAATTTGTGTCCTCAATGATGGGACAAATCTGATCAGGCCTAGTAATGGCCGGTTCAAGCAAGTGAACAATGGGTATCTTGTCAAATACAGCAGGCTGAAATTTGATCCCGGGCTGGCTAGGGCATCAACCTGGGTGTTTAAGTCTCTTGGTATTTGCTCAATGTCAAATGAACTGAACTTTATACAAAGGTTTTTAACATATTTCAAATATAAAATCATTTTTGAATCCTTTGCGGCATAGGTTCCCTTGACTTGATTTGAAATTAAAAGCGAGTCAGTTTTTACCTTAAGATTTTGCACGCCATGATCTATACATACCTTGAGTCCAGCTGTCAGGGCTTCATATTCAGCCTCATTGTTTGTTGCTTTAAATTCACATCTGACAGTCTGGCAATTATGTCTCCATGTGGCGATTTTAATACTAACCCTAGCCCAGTTCCCCTCATATTAGTTGCCCCATCAACGTGCAGGACCCAGTCATGGTCTGATTTTTTGGTGTCTAGTCGGTTGACCTCTTTTATGAGGTATGGTTCCAGGTTGGGACTGAAATCAGCCACAAAGTCTGCTAAGGCCTGGGATTTTATTGTCGTCCTAGGTTTAAAGGTTATATCATAAGTACTAAGTTGGACCGACCATTTTGCCATTCTGCCTGATAACTCAGGCTTTCTCAGGACAAATTTGATAGGTAAATTGGTACGGACTATTATTGGGTGACTCTTAAAGTAAGGTCTGAGCTTCGTGCAGGATACGATTAATGAAAGCACATATTTTTCAAGTAATCCATACCTCATTTCTGCATCCAGGAGACTTTTACTTACATAATAGACAGGGTGTTGTTGATCTTCAATCTCTTTGACCAGGACTCTACTTACTGTTGTTTTAGTGACTGACAGGTAGACTGTCAGGGGTTCTCCTTTGCTTGGCTTGGCCAACAATTGTAGAGTGGACAGGTAAGACTTTAATTCCTGGAAGGCTATTTCATGTTCAAGCATCCACTGGAATGATTTATTCTTCCTAAGCAGGTTATAGAATGATCTGCATCTTTCGGATGATCTGGATATGAATCTGTTCAGGGTTGCAACTCTTCCTATCAACCTCTGGATATCCTTGACTAACTTAGGTGACTTTAGCTCTTGGATGGCCTTTATTTATTCTGGACTAGCCTCGATTCCTCTCTTTGTCACCATGTACCCTAGGAACTTGCCTGATGATACTCCAAAGTGGCAACTGGAGGGGTTGAGTTTCATGTTGAATTCTTCCAAAATTTTGAATGCTACTTCTCGGTCTTTCACATGATTCTCAGCCTTTTTAATTTAACCACCATATCATCAATGTAGACATCCATTATATCACTAATTTGATCCTTGAACATCATATTCACCAGCCATTGATAGGTTGCTCCTGCATTCTTCAGGCCAAGGGCATTGCAGTGTAGCAATATATGCCTCTTTTCGTGATGAATGCAGTGTTCTCTTGATCAGCAGGGTGCATTTTGATTTGATTGAATCCATTGGAGGCATCCATGAATGTTAGCAATTCATGTCCAGCCGTTGCATCCACCATTGCATCAATGTGAGGGAGTGGGAAGGGATCTTTTGGACAGGCTTTGTTTAGGTCTGTGTAGTCTACACAGATTCTCCATTTGCCATTTTTCTTTTGTACCACAACCACATTAGCGAGCCATTCAGGGTACATTAATTCCCTGATCATTCCTATGTCCAGGAGTTTGTCCACCTCTTCATTAATGATTGCATTGCGTTCAGAGGCAAATTTTCTCCTTTTCTATCGTACATACTTGAAAGAAGTGACAATATTGAGCTTATGGGTAATCACATTAGTAACTATGCCAGTCATATCACAATGTGACCAGGCAAAACATGCAGATTTACTCTTAAGAAAGCTTACCAATTCCGGCCTGACAATTTCAGAGGCATAAGATCCTACCAGTACATACCTGTCAGGATACTCAGGGTCTAGGATTACTTGATCAGTTTCCATTTGAGCATGTGCCACATAAGTGCTCCTGACAGGGTATTATAATTGCTAGGCGAGTGACTTACCTGCCTTGGAGGGTTTCAATGACTCTATATAGCATTCCTGGGTGGATTTTTGTTCACCTTTGATTGTAGCTATCCCCCATTCCGCTAGAATTTTGACACACTGGTGATATGTTGAGGGAATAGCTCTGACATTATGGATCCAAGGCCTGCCCAAGATTGCGTTGTAGGATGAGATGCAGTCTAGGACTACAAATCTTTCATATGATGAGACTCCTTTAACGTAGGTTGGCAGGTAGATTTCTCCTAGGGTGTTCCTAATTTCACCACTGAATCCTACTAGGACATTTGATTTTTTTATGATCTGATCCTCGTCAATCTTCATGGCTTTCAGGACATCAAGCATGATCAGGTTGACAGAGCTGCCACCATCTACTAGAATCCTCAGGATACGAGCAGTGCCAATTTGTATGGTGATGACCAGGCCATCATGATGTAAATCTGAAATTCCCTGCATATCAGTGTTGTCAAATGTAATTTGAGGTAAATTTCAAGGTTTAAAAGAAGATTTCATTTTGGACTCGCTGGCTATTTTCTTTGTAGCTGAGCTAGTCCTGCCACAAATCTCATATCCTCCATTAATAAATTTGACTTCATAGATTGGTTGTGCTGGTGGGAAGTCACATTTTGGCCTTTCCCGATCCATCCTCGTTGTGTTGTCATCCCTGTCCTTTGATGGCATTAGATCCTTCAAGTAGCCTTTCTATAGGAGGTAAGCTACTTGTCTGCGTAGGCCCAGGAATTATTCTATGGTGTGTCCTATGTCCATGTGAAATTCACATCATCTGGTTGTATCTTTCCTGGAGTTGGAGTTATCCGTCTTTTTTGGCCACTTGACAATGTCTCCCATGTTGTCAAGTCTCTTGATGAGCCCTGCAGTATCAACGGAGAAGTTATATTCCTGAATAGGTGGGTAAGTACAGGAGGTACCTAGCTGCTCATGAGCATAGTTGACTTCTCATCTGTCAGGTGTAGTATAGGGAGATGGACTGGAGCTCCCTCCTCTGTGATTGGAACTTTTCCTATTAGATCTTTCGTAGCCTGCAATGTTGGTTGTGGTTTCTACTTTGAATCTCTTATCCTCTTATAGCCTGATATATCCAAGTGCCTTCGCCTGAACATATTCAAAGGTATGGCAAGGGTCATGGTTAGCTTATCGTAGAAATCACTATCCAGCGGTAGTCCTTGCATGAATGCCTCCACAGTTGTTCAACGTCACATCTAGCGATTGACACTTTCTCCTTATTGAACCTGGTCAGGAATGCCCTGATTGTCTCGTCTGGTTTTTGCTTGATCCGGTACAAATCACTGGATCTTTCCTCAAGCTCCCTGCTGCTGGCAAACTGGTGGTTGAATGAATTTATTAGATCTGCAAAGGATCTAACGCTTCCATTTGACAGGTTTATGTACCATTGCAGGGCAGGCCCGGTCAGGGTTGTTCCAAAGCCTTTCCACGTGCATATTTGTCGTAGTTCACTGGGTATTGGTGCTGCCAATATCCTTTGCTTGTAGTAGGCTACATGGTTTTGTGGATCTGCAGTTCCATCATTGGTCCTCATTGATGCTACTACGAATGTTTTTGGTAGATCTACTCTGCCTGTCTCGTCCATGAAGGGAGAGTCAGCATAGCTTTCGGGATTGGCCTCTTCTATGCTAGCAGGTACTCCAAGGATCTTTTCAAATTTCTAATGAAGCTTTTGGATTATCTGGACCATTGCCATCATTATCGCTGCATTTGTCTAATCTGGACCAGTTTCTTCATTTGAATCTCTTCTGAATCAGAATCAAGATCTTACGCCTTAGTTTTTGACGGGGTTGGAGTACCAAAGTTGGAGAAATCGATATTCCTGATGATAGAGCAGAATGGGGTCCCAGGCTGGATTTTATGTTTCGAGCCGGAGGCCTTATTCTCCCGCTTCTGCTTCAGGTTTGACTCTGACTCTTTCAGTTTATGGACCTCAACTTCAGCCTGAGCCATTTTCCGTTTTAGTTGTTCCATTTCCAGTAGTTGTTGCTTGGCGACAGCCAATTATTGTTCAATAATGTCTCCAGTCATTTTGTGAAGGTGATTGGTTTGTAATTGGATTTTGGTTATTTTTGAGCTAGATGCCCCACGGTGGGCGCCAATTATTTTAGCATGATTTTACACGGATGTATTGTCTTACCAGGGAAGTAATATGCATGGTCATCTAACTCAATTAACAATACCTGACTAGTATAGTAAGTGAATAAAAAGTAAATTACTGAAATCAACACAAGGATTTATACGTGGAAAACCCTGGAAATAAGGGAAAATAACACGGGCACCAAGCCAAGAGGGTTTTTATTATGGTTGATGTAGGTTGGCTAGATACAAGTCTGCCAGGCTATTTGTAGTATGAGTGTATAGATGATTAAGTGAGTAAAAATGTATACAATAGAGTGAGAGTGAGTATGTGTGTGATAATCCCCCTTGTGTCTTTTTTCCTCTTGCTATTTATAGTAGCCTTCAACGGCCTCCCAACGTTAATGTGAACGTTGCTAATTAATTGTGGGAAATAATCTGTATACTTCCCTTACACTAGAAGGATTATAACAAATTTAACAATGATGATTAAAGGTAATAAACGAAATACATAAACAAAGTATAAGGGATTTAGAATTAACCTTCGGTCCTAGCAAAATTGGCCTAAGAACAATATCAAAATTGATATTCGCCTATTAGTTGCATCCAAGACGATATGAGATATGCCCCTTGATTATGCTAGAAATCGATCTAAAATTTTCAATAAAATTTAGTTGTTTTTGTGTTTTTCTGATGAGAGAGAGGAGGCAAGGTCAAGAAAAAGCATTAGGGTAGAATAATTCTCCCCTTTTCTTTCTTATAGTGACCGAAAATATGGAGTCCATTAGGAAAGAAAAATCTTTCCTAATTTCGGCCAAAAAGACCGAAATATGGAGTATATTCTCCTTATTTTTAGTCTTTCCAAAAATATATAAAGTGTGTTAAATTGTCATCTAGTGAGGATCGAACCCATGACCTCTTGGCTTGTGTACCCTCACTATTACCACTATGACACATTTAACTTGTTGATATTAAATATAACTGATTATATTTAATTACGAATTAACAGATAAATTCGTCCAAACTAACATTATATATATTTAATTTAAATATAACTTATTATATTTAATTTACGAATTGACAGTTAATTCGTCTCAACTAATATTATTTAATTTTCATTAAATAATTGTCTCATCAACACATTGACTAACTATTTAGTCATATTGGGCATCAATGTGATTATATTTCTATAACCACATTTCTCAAACACATCCTATAGGTGTGACCTTTAGGGACAGATTGATCACCGTCATCGTATGATAATAACGTCAAACTTTCTAGCAAGCCAACCGTTATTAGGTAAACGTTAATCAACTGATTAAATATACGAAGTATACCCTTGTGAACCTGTAAGAGATTTACAAATGTTATCACACTAATTTGTGGAGGACACCAGCTCCAACAAACTCCCACTTGTCCTCACAAGTGTATGTGCGATAACCGATTCTCATATCCTATAAAATTTCTCCCACTCAATGTAAAACAATTTGCAAATCCGAATTCACAAAGGTCGTATTTCACAAGCGATCAGTATCAAGAGTGGTTTCCCCGACTAGAGAGTAACTTAACTGATAAACGAATCAACATTCGAGCATGGCCATGCATTTCAGTTACAACTCCTCGAGTGGCCCTGAGAAATAACTATACCTGGTAAGGGTTAGATATTTTCCTCAACTCGAATCCTGCAGATGTAAGCACAGTATGAAATGACCCAAAAAAAATCTACTTAGCCTCCAGTTACGGAAGACCGTGAGAAAGAAACCAAAGTCACCCAAAAACTGCCTTAATCTCAAGAGACAGTCGATAGTCAAAAGAATCGACTCTAGGAACACAATGGGTGTCCTATCCACGAGCTGGAACCGAATGTTATAAAACATTTAGGACTCCATTACGTTGTCACAAAAAGTTGTCCTACGAGGTATCGTCATAATCTCGTATCTGTGATCGATTAGTCAACCGTTTAACTTATGGCTCGTTGAACCCACCATCAATCGACTGCACAATATAATAGCCGGAGTTATCAGCTCACATTGCCGATTATGGACCAAAACAAATATAATGTAATTCAGTTCACTTTGTGGCGTTCAATGTTGTCAGTACAATCCACATGAATGAACAAAATATTATATATAAAACGATGAAGTTATAAGTAGTATATGAAAAAGATAATGTATCAAATCCATAATCAAGTACTACAACTCTGGAACACGTTTAATTCCCATGGAAATGACGTGCCCTACATGCTTCTCATAATTCAACAATTCAGTAGTAGAATCTGCTACAAAACACTAAGAGTGAAGATGAACCGGACTGAGATCCATTTGGAAGCTAGCATCTGCGTAACCGGTTGCGCATAGCTTAGTATCTCCTCCATAAGTCAATATCCAATCCTTAGTCCTCCGTAGGTACCTGGATTCTTTTGGTACCGACTCGTCATACTCAATGCAGATGCCACGTCTGGACGTGTGCATATCATGGCATACATGATTGATCCTATAGCTGATGCATAAGGAACACGATTCATGCGTTCAACCCCTTCAGGCGTCGTGGGTGACTGAGACTTGCTCAACTGTATCCCACACGTCATTGGAAGGTTCCCCTTCTTGGAGTTGGTCATGCTGAACCTCTCAAGAACCTTATCCTAATAAGACTCCTGACTAAGTGATAACGTCCGTTGTGATCTATCTCGGTAGATACGGATTCCCAAAATGCGCTGTGCCTCACCCAGATCTTTCATCTGGAAATGGTTCTTCAACCATTCTTTAACCGAAGATAGGAGAGGAATGTCATTCCCAATCAAGAGTATGTCATCGACATACAATATCAAGAATACAATCTTGCTCCCACTCGACTTGATATATAAGCATGGTTCTTCGACCGATCGAGTGAAACCATACTCTTTTATCACTTCGTCGAAACGATGATTCCAACTCCGAGAAGCTTGCTTAAGTCCATAAATGGAACGCTTAGGCTTGCATACTTTCTTAGGATGTTTAGGATCTATGAAACCTTCGGGTTGCACCATGTACAACTCTTCCTCCACATAACCGTTTAAGAAGGCGGTTTTCACATCCATTAGCCAAATTTCATAATCATGAAATGCGGCAATCGCTAAGATTATCCGAATGGAACGTAGCATGACTACAGGTGCAAAAATCTCATAATAATGCAATCCTTGCACTTGAGTGAAACCTTTTGCCACAAGTCGTGCCTTATAGATATCTGGTTGCGCGTCTACAAAACGCTTTATTTTGTAAAGCCATTTGCACTGTAGAGGTTTTACCTTATTAGGTATATCAACTAGATCCCATATGTTATTCTCATACATGGAGTCCATCTCGGATTGCATGGCTTCAAGCCATAGCTTTGAGTCGGAACAGGCCATAGCACCTTTATAGGTTGCGGGTTCATTACTTTATAGAAGTAAAACGTCATTCTCCTCGACCATACCAATGTATCTGTTCGGAGGATGAGAGTCTCTACCCGACCTCCTAGGTTTCTCGGGAATATTAACCGTATCATCAGTTTGAGGTACAGCTTCCTCCATCTGTTCCTCGGTCGTTGGTTCTGGAATCTCCGACAGCTCGAAGGTTCTATTACTCGTCTTATTCTCGAGAAATTCTTTCTCTAAGATCGTCGCACTAGGCGCAACAAAAACTCGATGTTCGGTAGGCGAATAGAAGTAATGACCAAATGTTCCTTTTGGATAATCTATAAAGTATGTTTTGACCGATCGCGGGCCGAGCTTATCCTCGTGTCGCCACTTGACATAAGCCTCGCAGGTCCAAACCCGAATAAAGGACAAGTTGGGGACCGTTCCCTTCCACATTTCATATGGAGTCTTGTCGACAGCTTTAGACGGACTTCGGTTAAGTATAAGAGCAGCTGACAAAAGAGCATAACCCCATAATGAATCAGGCACTACGGTGTGACTCATCATGGATCGAACCATATCAAGTAAGGTTCGATTTCTCCGTTCGGACACACCATTTAATTGAGGTGTTCCATGTGGAGTTAACTGTAGAGCGATTCCACAGTCTTTCAGATGTTGATCAAACTCATTTGAAAGATATTCGCCACCCCGATCTGAACGGAGTGCTTTAATCTTTCTACCCAGTTGGTTTTGTACCCTATTCTGGTATTCCTTGAATTTCTCAAAGGACTCACTTTTATGCTTCATTAAGTAGACATATCCGTATCTACTCAAATCGTCCGTGAAAGTTATAAAATATCTATAGCCATCTCTAGCGATAATTGACATAGGTCCACATACGTCTGTATGTATGAGTCCTAATAGGTCACTAGCGCGCATTTTAACACCTTTGAGGGAAATTCGAGTCATCTTACCAATGAGACATGATTCACACGTGCCATATGTAGAAAAACCGAATGTGGGAATAGTCCCATTATCGACGAGTTTCTTCACGCGTTTCTCATTTATGTGTCCCATTCGACAATGCCATAGATAGGTTTGATCTTTGTCACCAACCTTTAATTTCTTATTATTCATGTGTAATACTTCCGTGGTCTGATCTAAGATATAAATTCCATTCATGGAAACTGCTTTGCCATAAATCATTTCATTAAAAGAGAAAATACAACTATTATCCTTTATTGAAAATGTAAAGCCGTCTTTAGCAAGTACGGAAACAGAAATAATGTTCTTAGATAAACTGGGTACATAGTAACAGTTATTTAAAGATAACTCAAAACCACTAGGGAGTTGGATTACATATGTCCCCTTCGAGGCAGCAGCAACTCGTGCTCCATTCCCGACTCGCAGGTCCACATCTTCTTTTTCGAGAGGTATGATGTTCTTTAGGCCCTGCAAATGATTACACAGATGAGAACCACAACCAGTATCTAGTACCCAAGTTCCGAAACTTGCATGCTTAATCTCAATCATATGAATATAAGATGACATACCAACAAGAACGACGCGGCCTGCCTTGATGTCCTCACGGTAGACGGGACAATTCCTCCTCCAATGTCCAGTCTTGTGACAATTGTGGCACTCTTTGTCTCCGCCCTTGCTCTTTGCCTTGCCCTGTGAGCCACTAGTCAGGCGCACTCTTACCGTTTCCTGGCTTCTTAAACTTTGGCTTTCCTACAGCTAGGTCGCCATGAGCCTTGCCCTTACCTTTACCTTTGTAAATCGTGAGAACATCCTACTTCACGCTCCCATTCAGTTTCATATCCTTCTCGGTCTGTACGAGAAGGGAGTGTAGCTCATGAGGACTCTTTTTCAAGTCATTCATATAGTAGTTCGCCCTGAAAAGGGCAAAACCATCGTGAAGAGAATGAAGCATTCGGTCAATGACAATGCTCTCACTGATTTTACAATTCAGTGCCTCCAGCTTCTCGACATTCTCAATCATGTGAAGAATGTGTGGGCCAACCGGTTGGCCCTTCTGGAGTTTCGCATCAAAGAAGCGACAGGTATGCTCATATGTAACGATTCTCGGTGCCTTTGAGAACTCGTTAGTGAGCATGGTGAAAATCTTGTTTGCACCTTGGGCAATGAAGTGTCTCTGCAAATTGGTTTCCATTGCAAAGATGAGTACGTTCTTTATCGCACCCGCTTCCATAACGAAATCACTATAAGCGAGTGACTCGTTGGCTCTCGCATTGGGGCTGGGTTGGTTGGGTAATGGCTCGGTTAAATACCGAGCTTACCGTCGCCAGATGGCAGCATTCCGTAGTGCCGCCTCTCAGTCCGCAAAATTGGACCCATCATTCTTCAGTCGAGTGGACTGATTCATTTGGTCCATGAACATTTTAAGCCAGGATGAACGATCTAGTGTGGCACTAGGCATTGGGATTGCGTTATTTCCAGCCATTTGTTGTAATAGTATTATTGATGATAAACGTGTTCTACACAGCGAAAGAAGACTAAAAAATAATAAGCATGTGCATCATTTTGATTTTAAGTCTAATGAACTAATGTCATAACGCGAAGACTCAAAACATTTATACAATTGACCTCCCTCAAGAATTATATAAATGACCCCAAGACTCAATTCTCTGTAAATTGATAAGCTAACCTTTTAGCTAATTCTACTATTAGAATTCTTTGTCGATAAATTTCTGTAAATACTATCTTTAGTCCATCACAATCCCGAGAAACTCTTCGGACTATGATGTTGAGGTAAACTAAGTCAACACAACAACTTACCTAACGTAGAAGGGGTCATATTAGGCTTACCGACGAAGAAGGGATTCATAGATGTTTGCCCTTATAAAGACTAATCTCAATTTCCGTTTTAGAGGAAGATCCCATCAACTTTATTTAAATTCATTTTAAGTGAACTATAATCTAGCATGCAAGAATGATTAAACTAAGGTGATGGTTTAAAGACTGTGACATCTGCATGTCCATGAAAACTAACATACAACCTATATGAGTCAATTTTCATGCATTTTAGTAGTAGGTGGTTTGGTTTTAGGCGGAATATGATGTATAAACTAGCATGTGAATGAAAAGCAATAAGAATGAAAACGTAAAAATAAACAGTAAAAGTCCTAGTGTGGCCTATCATATCAAAATGCACAATAAATACAAGTTTGGAATCCATCCTTGGACCCGAGAAGCCTGTCTTGATGTTCCATCTTGATCTATGTAGTGGGAGTGAGCTCCAATCTTCATCTATAGTCTTCTTTGAAATTATAATAAATAAAATTACATAATTGACCTATTTATTACATTCTAATTTGAAAACCCAAAACTAAAATAAAGGAGATTCGAGATCTCATAATTACATAAAAATCATGTTTCCTTCATTACGAAAACATAATTTAACAAAGGCCACACTAAGTATTACAAATTACAACCGATTGCAAAAATAAATACGTAAATAAAATCCATTCATTCGATTCATTCAACAAAATTAAAAGCATCAACTAAAATAAATGAAACATACATAACACAATTCCTTAATTATGTTGATTAATTTATCCAAACCACCTATTTAAATTCAATTAATCGACAATTCCGCAATTCCGCAATTAATCACATTAATTTCATTCTTAATCCATATTAAACTTGTAATATGAATTTTATCCGTCAAAATTTTAAACTGCTTTAAAATAACTCGGTATCTTTAAATTGTGAACCGATTCACAATAACTAATTGGCCAAAATAAAAAAAATAAAATCCAATTTTTCTTCCTTTTGGGTCTCGGCAAAAAAAAAACAAAAACAAAAACAAAATTATTTTTTTTATTTGTAAACTCAGCTCACGGCTGAAAAAAAAAAACAGCCAATAATTTTTTTTTTCGGAAATAAGGCAAAAACAAGGAAAGAAAAAACTTTCCTTTTCTTTTTCTTTTAGATTCGGCAAAAAAAAAAGAAAAATAACCCAAAAACAGTTTTTTCTTTTTTTTTTAATGAACACTGTTCACGGTGAACAGTACCGAACAGGAAAAAAAAAACAACAACAACGGCAAAAAAAAAACAGTCGTCACAAAAAAAAACTTGCGGCAAGAATTGTCTTAAAACAAAACCGATGAAGAAAATGTTTACAGTTGCCATATAGAACGTGATTTAGCAAGTGAATTAATGAACATGATTAATCTTATATGCTAAAACTATATAGCAAAAACAAGTTCTTGTCTCATCGACATGATTATTCCATTAACAATTTAATTTAATCCGAATTAAATCAAGGTATCTACAAATTCATTTTATTATCATCTTAACATATTAAAACAATAATTCATATGAATCAAATGGAAATAAATTATCAACAAAGGAAAAACAGGCCGAAAAAAAAATTCTCTCGGCACAAAAAAAATTTCAGCCGAAAACCCTAATAAATTTTTTTCGAAATCCCCATTGTTTACATACATATTATATGAAAATCATCAAAATTAAAATCGTGGCCTAACGCTCTGATACCACTTGTGGGAAATAATCTGTATACTTCCCTTAAACTAGAAGGATTATAACGAATTTAACAATGATGATTAAAGGTCATAAACGAAATACATAAACAAAGTATAAGGGATTTAGAATTAACCTTCGGTCCTAGCAAAATTGGTCTAAGAACAATATCAAAATTGATATTCGCCTATTAGTTGCATCCAAGACGATATGAGATATGCCCCTTGATTATGCTAGAAATCGATCTAAAATTTTCTATAAAATTTAGTTGTTTTTGTGTTTTTCTGATGAGAGAGAGGAGGCAAGGTAAAGAAAAAGCATTAGGGTAGAATAATTCTCCCCTTTTCTTTCTTATAGTGACCGAAAATATGGAGTCCATTAGGAAAAAGACCGAAATATGGAGTATATTCTCCTTATTTTTGGTCTTTCCAAAAATATATAAAGTGTGTTAAATTTTCATCTAGTGAGGATCGAACCCATGACCTCTTGGCTTGTGTACCATCACTATTACCACTATGACACATTCAACTTGTTGATATTAAATATAACTGATTATATTTAATTACGAATTAACAGATTAATTCGTCCAAACTAACATTATATATATTTAATTTAAATATAACTTATTATATTTAATTTACGAATTGACAGTTAATTCGTCTCAACTAATATTATTTAATCTTCATTAAATAATTGTCTCATCAACACATTAACTAACTATTTAGTCATATTGGGCATCAATGTGATTATATTTCTATAACCACATTTCTCAAACACATCCTATAGGTGTGACCTTTAGGGACCAGTTGATCACCGCCATCTGTATGATAATAACGTCAAACTTTCTAGCAAGCCAACCGTTATTAGGTAAACGTTAATCAACTGATTAAATATACGAAGTATACCCTTGTGAACCTGTAAGAGATTTACAAATGTTATCACACTAATTTGTGGAGGACAACAGCTCCAACATTAATATGCCTTGTGCCCTATTAATCCGGATATGGGTATTCTTCTCCTAACTGTATTTGCTCACGTTCAGCTTGGTTGACCACCTCTCCTCTCTTATAGGCTTGTAGAATTGTTCTTCCATGATAGTAAGAACCGCCCTATTGTGCTCTGATCATTGCCTGACGTATATAAGTGGTATCCGATGTATGCTAGATGTATATTTCTTCTAGACATGCCATATACGACGGCCTGACCTACTTTTCCCTCCTGGTTAGTGTTGGGCCTGATATTTCCGCACTACGTTCAGGATACATTTCTACCCTGGCATGACGATCAAGACAGAAACGTCAGGGTAACTCAAGACTGGCACCAAGCAGGGGAGAGCAACAGTCAAATAAGAAGATATTATTTGACTAAGCCAAGGATAAATATGGAGAATAATTATGCGTTATTACACCCATAAATATCAAGCATTATACCGGGTAATTAAGAGCAATAAAGGAGCAATTAATGGCATAATTAAGAGGGAATATTACGCCATTAAGAGTGAAGATTATGCAGCCATATAAAGATCACTATATAAAGAGCATCAAGGATCATTTCAACATACAATCCAACACATTTCTAGCAACAAGATTACAATACTTAGGCAGAAAACTCTATATTGTGCTTATTATATTACTATTCTCCAAATTCATAGTGAAACCTCTCCTGGCTTAATGCCCGTGGTTTTTTCCCAATTAAAGGGTTTTCACCGTACAAAATATGTTTTCTAAATTATTTACTTTCTTTGCTTTACTTTACATATATTTTATCTTGCCCTGCAGTCTTAGTCAAAGTAGTCGAGCTAGTTAACCCTGCGATAAACTCTACCCTGACCTGATTCAGCTTTCCGTAGAATCCACCCAAAATAATTGGCGCCCACCGTGGGGCATCTAGCTCATTAATATTTTTTTTCCTTTTTTAAAAAAAATCCAAAAAAACAAAGAAACTAGCGAGAGAATGTCTTAACCAACCGTGGAAGAATAATGGACTGCTGCACTATAAAAAGTAGCGGAGATGGAGAGCCTGAAAGAGAAAATGGCTCAGTCAGATGCTGAAATCTTGCAATTGAAAGAGTCTGAGTCAGCTTAAAACAAAAATTACATAAATCTAAGGGATCAGGGTCCAAAATCCAGCCAGGAACCCCATTCTCATCAATTATCAAATACTTTGATTTCTCAAGTTTTGAGAGTCCAAGTAATGCCAAAAACTTGATCAACGTTGATGATGATACTCCTAAAGATGATAAACCTAATGAAACAGGAGCATCTACAATGATGTCAATAGTCCAGGAAATCAAGAAGCTTAACGAAAAATTCAAGAAAATAGCTGGAGTTCCTGCCAGCATGGAGGAAGCTGCCCCTGAAAGTTATGCTGACTCGCCTTTTATAGACGATATAGCTAAAGTGGATCTTCTCAAGAAAATTGTGATTCCATCCATGAGAACTTATGATGGGACCTCGGATCCACAAAACCATGTGGCCTTTTACAAGTAAACAATGTTGGCTGCATCTATTCCAAGCGAGTTTAGACATGTTTGCATGTGCAAAGGATTTGGAACCACCCTGACCGGTCCTCCACTGCAGTGGTATATCAACCTGCCAAATGGAAGTATCAGATCCTTTGCTAACCTGATCAACACATTCAACCAGCAGTTTGCAAGTAGCAGGGAGTTGGAGAAGCGTTCCAGTGACCTGTACAGAATTACCCAGAAATCTGATGAGACCCTTAGAGTCTTCCTTGCCAGATTCAACAAGGAGAAAGTATCAATTCCCAGACGTAACGTTGGAACAGCAGTGGAAGCATTCAGGCAGGGATTACTACCCAATATCGATCTCTATGGTGAACTGACAAAGTATCCCTATCATTCCTTCGAAGACGTCTATGCAAAGACGCTTGCCTATATTATGCTAGAGGAAGACAAGATTTACAAGGTTGGACGATCCAGCAATGCAAAAGACTATGATAACTCGGACAAGAGAATCGCCAGCAGGGGCAATAACTACAGGAGTGGCCTATATACTAGGACTGATCAGTCCGAAGTCAACCTAGCGCAAGAACAGAAAGGTAAGGCTAAACTTCTTCCACCTATCTCAGAACATAACTTCTGTGTTGACATTGAAAACTTGATCTAGCGACTAGATAACATGGGACTAGTGGTCAGGTGGCCCAGAAAGTCAGACAACCCAAATCCAAGGAAGGACCATACCAAGTGGTGTGAATTTCACATGGACATAGGGCACACAACGGAGGATTGCTTTACTCCCATGAAATAAGTAGCCGACCTGCTGAAGGCGGGATACCTTAAAGACCTGATCAAAACCAGAGGCAGGAATGACGACCCCAGCAAAATCAATCAGGAGCAAAAGCAGGAACGCAATATCCCTCCACCACCTCCACTCTATGAAGTAAAATTCATAAATGGCGGATTAGAGATTTGTGGCCTGACCAGTTCAGCAGCCAAAAAAGATAGCCAGGACTCCTCAAACTAAGCCACCCTGCAAGCCTAGAAACATACCACCTATCACGTTTAGTGATTGTGATCTAGTGGGCATCCCTGACCTACATCATGATGGCCTGGTGATCTCCTTTCAAATTGGAACTGCCAACGTGAGGAGAATCTTGGTAGATGAAGGCAGCTCAGTAAACCTGATCATGCTAGATGTACTCAAAACTATGAAGATCAACGAGGATCAAATCACCAAGAAATCCAGTGTCTTGGTAGGGTTCAGCGGTGAGACAATGAATACATTGAGAGAGATCTATCTCCATACCTATGCTGAAAGCGTTGCATCTTATGAAAGATTTGGAGTTCTAGACTGTCTATCCTCCTATAATGTATTTCTGGGCAGGCCTTGGATCCACAATGTCAAAGTTGTCCCCTCTACTTATCACCAGTGTATCAAGATACCAACAGACTGGGGAGTGGCAACCATCAAAGGTGAGCATAAGTCAGCCCAGGAATGCTATACCGAGGACCTAAAGCCATCCAAGGCAGGTAAGTCCCTTTCATAGCAATTACCGTACCTTGTCAGGAGCACATATGTAGCACCACCCAGGATGGAAACAGATTAGGTAATCCAAAACCCTGAGTATCCTGACAGGTATGTCCTAGTTGGTTCTGACGCCCCTGATTCAGTCAGACCCGAATTAGTAAGCTTTCTTAAGAGTAAATCTTCCTGCTTTGCTTGGTCTCATTTTGATATTACTGGAATTAGTGCTGATATTATTACTCATAGGCTCAATATTGACACATGTTTCAAGCATGTGCATCAGAAAGGACGAAAGTTTGCACCAGAAAGAAATGTCATTATCAATGAAGTAGTGGACAAACTCCTAGATATGAGCATGATCAGGGAAGTGATCGATGTACCCTAAATGGCTGGCAAACGTAGTGGTCATGCAGAAAGAGAATGGCAAATGGAGAGTTTGTGTAGATTACACTGACCTGAACAAAGCGTGTGAGACACCCGGCAATAACGCGGAAAATATCTTATAAAATTCAAGCGGAAATTTGGAAATTTTTAAAACTTTTAAAATTTAAAGCGCGGGTTCATAAAATCTAAAACACAAATAAAGAATGCGGAAATAAAGATTAAATTATACAAACGTGATAGTCAAAGTGAGGGAAAATATATCCCTCGAATAACAAAACGATAAAAAGGTGAGTCTAAGCAATCCTAATAAAACGACTACTAGTCCAAGGTGCTCGCTAGCTCACACATGTCTTCACCCCATAAATGCAATAGCTAATACCTGTCATTCATGTAAACATGAACGCCACAGTCAGTGGGGAGTAGCTCAAGGTTCTCCCATCTACAAATTGTCAAAATGTACATAACAAAGAACTAAAATAGGTAATTCATATAAGATACTTGCAAAAGGTATGAATATCAAGTTTATATTTAAAAATGCCAATTAAATGAGATGGAACAAGATAGATCATCATTAACATAATAAAGATTCAACTATTCGTGTGAGACACTTAAATAATATGAAAGACAAGAATACAGTCATTTATGTAAAAGCACGCATTTCGAGGAAATACAACATAGATATGAGATTAGAATCCGAATCATGTGAATCAGTTAAGTAAGGGGGTCAATCAATGCAAGTTAAAAGAATAGAAACTGTAGCCATTATTTGGAAAACCACTTAGCAAACATTGCACGGGACGTGGCTACTAATGTCACACTCATACTTATGGCTTGCATCTCACCGTAAGAATGGATGGGAACATCAATCCCGACGATCATATCGCAACTAGAGGTCTTATAGCTCACCTCTAGTATCGATAGGACCAAGATAAACAACACAAGGCATAACTCTTGCCTTGAAAGACAAATACCAATATCTATAACCAAGCAAGACCTTTTACAACTCATATATAAATATATAATTCTTCTGGTAGGACACAATGGTACTCCCAAGACTCAATCCTAGTCTAAATCTGGCCAGACTCTCGGGACAGTATAGTTCCTGATTCGACATGCGGCAGGACAGTCCGCATCCAAGACCCGAACCCTAAATCGGAAATCGAGAACTCACAATCGGCAGGACAGCCCGAAAGAGGCGGAAGATATGAGCTAAACCGACAATCGACAGGACAGCCCGAAAGACGCATAAAGATAAGTCAAGCAATACGGTATAGCATAAAGGCATTATCATACGAATACGACTCAACCAAGCGATACGAATCAACTTGGAATGAGACTAATAATGTAATGAGCCGACGATAATCCAAGTAAGACATTTCATGCCAAATTATATTCATGAATATGAATAAGTAACCCATTTCTTCAACATTTGTCACTTGAATAAAAATGTAACTAAATGGAAACGAACCATTTATAATAAGCAAAACAAGAATTAAATTATAAATGACTCAAATGTAGGATAGACCATTTACTACTTACAAAGCGTAAATAATCGAATTGAATGCTTATTATAAGAAAAGCACGTCATTTTATATATAAATGAGATAATGAAATAATGAATTCCACAATTATGATTCATGTGAGAAAAATATATAAATGAACGGTATTTCAAGAATTAAGTTATATAAAGCATGAGACGGGTTTTAAATAAACCAAACACGAATTTAAATCGGCTCAAAAAGGTACACAACCCGAGGCTAGGCCACGGCTCAACCTCATGACTAGGGTCATAACTGGCCAGCCTTAGCCACTGACCAGACCGCAAGCAGCCCGCCACAGGCCGCTCCTGCTCAGGCCACAACTGTCACCAACACACCACCTAAACAACTACCCATCTAAGCCATGTAACTACCCAAATTAGCCACCAAATCCCACGCTCGACTGTCCCAAAATAGCCCATTTCTACCACCCTTTCACCGTCTCAAACAGTCTGCATTCCTGCCCAAAATGAACATGTAAGACCAGCCAGAAACCTGCCCAGAAAACCTACAAAACTAACTCAAAACAGTCCCACAAAACAGCATTGTACCGTCCCAAAATAGCTCGCATAACACTCATAAAACCATCCCACAATAATCCATATTCATCATGGAAATTGTCCTAATCCGGACCAAAAGCACCCGTGAATGGGCTATCCAAAACAATCCCAAAATGCACAGTAAAAACTGTCCTAATAACACTCATTCCTACGCATAAAGCATGCCAAAGTTGAGCCAAACTAAGACAACATTCGAGACGGGAACACACCTCGACACTTCCATTGAAACCACCACTTACACACACCCAAACTAGCTTCCAATAACAGCCCAACACAGCCCAAACAAACTCCCAACAGACCACCAAAGCCGGCCTAAAATAGACCCTCAGATCAGGCCACCCAACACCTTTTCACGACTGAAAAAAAGTACATAAGACAACCCAAACGATTCTAATTTAAGACGGGAATTAAGCACCGTTAATTCATGAATAACCACAACTATGATTGGCATGAAAATTGTAGAACATTAGTGAAATATCTGAGCTGCTCAGTTTGATGTACTACAACGGCTCACAAAGTACTCATATTTGTTTCCTGATATGAAGCAGTCAGGCTATGCGATTATAGGTATGTTAGATGTAGCAGCAACTAGACTAAAGTGTAACAGAATATTTCCTGCCATGAACACCTCAGGAAGCTCAAGAGCCTTATGAAGAAGAACATGCACCTCCAAGCAACCCGATTATACGGTGCTCGTTCCACAGGTTAGCTGCCATGAAAACACACATGGAGACACACATTCTAACAAGGCTCGAAATTACATGAAAACAAGCCACATAAAACCAGCCCATATCAACATTGTTCTGAGACGAAAGTTAACATACAAATGAGAAAAAAAACGCACGGAATCAAATTTAATCAAACAAGAGTATATAAAACGACATATAAGACGGAGTTTCGACATGTTTGTCGAGTAACCTAGCATCGTTACCTCAAACGCTTCTTATTCTTCGACTAAAAAGTCCACAAGGCACGAGCCTTACTTCGAGACTTCAATTCCTTCATCAAAGAGCAAGAAACGGGATAAAAAAGCTAAAAGACGACACCTTTATAAGACGGCGAAACACGAAACCACCACAAAAGCGAAACTTTCTTACCTTGAAAGAAGGAGGAAGGAAATGGGAAGAGAATGGTACAAAAATTATGGAATTTGGCCGAGAAATAGGAGAGAAATCGGGGTTTGAAGCTGGGGAGAAAAATGGCGATTTGGGGCTCCGATGATTGTTGTTGTTGCTGGTGAGTTTTCGCAAAAAGGAAGGGAAAGTGCACGGGAAAGTGAGGGGGCGGGGACTGGGTAGGACAACAACAATAATGTTAATAATAATAATAATAATAATAATAATAATAATAATAATAATAATAATAATAATAATAATAATAATAATAATAATAATAATAATAATAATAATAATAATAATAATAATAATAATAATAATAATAATAATAATAATAATAATAATAATAATATTATTATTATTATTATTATTATATAATATATAATAATATATAAATGTAGAGGGTAAGAGAGTAGGTGAGGGGTATGTGTGTTGTCAACATTTGATTGGTCCAAAATTAAACTTAGCCTTACAAGTAAATTGTGACGGTCTTATGCTAGACAGGAAAATGTCTCAAGTCCATATTAACTTAAGACGGGAAAAATATTATTATCGTCACAATTATTACTATCTTAATGAAATATTTATTTTTATATAAACAAGCTTATAAAAATGTAACTTTTATTAAATTTATGTTTAAAACGAAATTAAAATAATTTAAAATATAAATAAAACAATAGAATGGTTAAATAAATTATAAATGTTAAAATGAGAAATTTGCGGGTGTTACAGCCTATCCTAAAGATTCCTTTCCTCTTCCACATATTGATGCCATGGTAGACGCAACAACAGGACATGAGATGCTCACATTCATGGATGCTTCCAGTGGATTTAACCAGATAAATCACCAAGCTGATCAGGAGAGTACTGCATTAATTACTGACCGAGGCATATATTATTACACTGCCATGCCATTCGGTCTAAATAATGCAGGGGCAACATACCAACGCCTGGTCAACATGATGTTCAAAGATCAGATTGGGGACACCATGGAGGTCTATATTGATGACATGGTGGTGAAATCCAAGAACGCACAAGACCATGTGAAGCACCTGGAAGTAGCATTTCAAATCCTGGAAAAGTACAACATGAAACTCAACCCTGCAAAATGCCACTTTGGAGTTTCTGCAGGGAAGTTCTTAGGCTATATAGTGCCAAAAAGAGGCATAGAAGCCAGCCCTGAACAGATCCAAGCTATACTATAATTACAGTCACCCAAGTTTGACAAGGACATTCAGAAATTGACAGGTAGGGTAGCTGCCCTGAACAGGTTCATATCTGGGTCATCTGAAAGGTGTAAAACATTTTACAAGCTGCTCAGAAAAAACAAAGAGTTCCAGTGGACCCCTGAACATGAGGAAGCCTTTCAAAATCTAAAACTATATCTTTCTTCTCCACCTTTACTGGCCAAACCAGAAAAAGGAGAGCCCCTGTCAGTATATCTCTCCGTTACTGACACCACGGTAAGTGCAGTCATGGTAAAGGAACTGGATGGTCAGCAACATCCTGTCTACTATGTAAATAAAAGTCTACTAGATGCTGAAATGATGTATGGTTTACTTCAAAAGTATGTTTTAGCTTTGATCATATCATGTGCTAAGTTGCGTTCTTATTTTAAAAGTCACCCCATAATAGTCAGGACTAACATACCTATAAAATCTGTCCTTCAGAAGCCTGAACTATCAGGCAGGATGGCCAAATGGTCAGTCCAGCTTAGCACCTATGATATTACCTTTGAACCCAGGACAACAATCAAGTCACATGCATTAGCAGACTTTGTGGCTGATTTTAGCCCTAACCTAGAATCAGATCTGACCAAGGAAGTTAACTAGTTAGAAAATAAAACCTCGGACCAGCAGTGGACCTTGTTCACAGACGGGGCATCCAATTTAAGGGGTACAGGGTTAGGATTAATGCTAAAATCGCCACAGGGGGACACCATAGCCCAAGCTATGAGTTGTGAGTTCAAAGCTACCAATAATGAGGCTGAGTATGAAGCCCTCATAGTAGGACTCAAGGTATGTTCAAAACTTATTTAGAACTGATTCACTTTTAATTGCAAATCAAATAAAAGGAATTTATAAAGCAAAGGATGAAAAAATAATTTTATATTTAGAATATACTAAAAAACTTTGCGATAAATTCATTTCATTTGATATTGAGCAAATACCAAGAGACTTGAACACCCAGGCTGATGCTCTGGCCAGCCTTGGTTCGAATTTCAACCTTGCCATTTTTGATAAAGTACCTATTGTGCATTTATTTAATCCTGCCATCAGCAAGCCTGAGCAGGAAAACCTTATCAATACTGACAATGACTCTTGTACTAAACCTTATTATGATTGGTTCCTGCAAGGAATACTACCTTAAGACAGGCATGAGGCTAGAGCGTTTAAAATTAAAGCTTCTACTTATTCTATCATCAATAACACTTTATTTAAAATATCTCAGGCTGAACCTTACTTGAGGTGTCTTGAACCACACGAAGCTAAACAAGTACTTCAAGAGATACATCACGGATACTGTGGCAACCGTAAAGGTGAAAGAAGCCTGGCAAGCAAGATACTCGGGACTGGCTATTACTGGCCAACCCAGAGGGCTGACTGTCTTGACTATTGTGCAAAATGTGAAGCCTGCTAAATACATGCTCCAATTATCAATTAACCATCATAGCTACTACATTCAATTTCTGCACCCTGGTCGTATACTGTGGCAACCATAAAGGTGAAAGAAGCCTGGCAAGCAAGATACTCGGGACTGGCTATTACTAGCCAACCTAGAGGGCTGACTGTCTTGACTATTGTGCAAAATGTGAAGCCTTCCAAATACATGCTCCAATTATCCATCAACCATCAGAGATACTACATTTAATTTCTGCACCCTGGCCGTTCATGAAGTGGGGCATAGACATAGTAGGAAAACTCCCAGTAGCTCCAGGCCAGAAAGTATTCATGTTAGCCATGATTGATTACTTCTCCAAGTGGATTGAAGCAGATTCTTTCAGGCAAGTTACTGAGAAGGAAGTGATATCCTTCATCAGGAAGAACATCATATGTAGGTATGAAGTCCCTTCAGAGATAGTTTGTGACAATGGCACTCAGTTTGTCAGAAAAAGAACCAAAGCTTTCTGTGATGAATGGAATATCAACTTGGTAACTTCAACCCTTGTCTACCCAAAAGCAAACGGGCAGGCTGAATCAAGCAACAAGGTAGTCATCAGTTGCCTAAAAAAGGAGCTAAAGAGTAAACAAGGCAGATGGGCAGAAGATCTTTCATTTGTACTGTGGGAAGACAAAACAACCCCAAAGACTTCAACAGGCCAAACACCCTATTCCTTAGTATATGGTTGTGAAACATTCATCCCTGCAGAAGTACATGTGCCAACTTCAAGATATAAATTGAACAACATAGAAGCAAACAACAGCCTATGCAGGATAGCCTGGTCCTAACAGAAGAGTTGAGAGATGCTGCCAAAATCAGGATAGCATCAAATCAACAAACAATAGCTAGAAGTTATAACAAGAATGTCAAAATCAGAGTTTTCAGGGAAGTAGACCTAGTCCTACGAAAAGTATTCCCAAACAAAAAAGAAAAATCAGCAGGCAAGCTAGGCCCTGTATAGGAAGGCCCATATTTAATAGACTCAGTCGTCGGGCAAGGAGCATACATGCTACAAACATTTGAGGGAGAAATGATCCCAAGGTCCTGGAATGTAACTCATTTGAAACTATTTCATATATAAATTGTCAGAATAATACAGCTATACCCTGTCCTGACAAGGTTAAAATTCAATTCTACTTACACTTATTTGATATATTTAAACCCTGCATTATCTGCCTGTCAAAACTGCCTACTTTACATGTCCAACATGAAAATTCCATGTGTATCTTATATGCAAAACTTATGTGTTCTACCCTGCTTATATATGTCCTGATATAATATTTAAATCCTAAAAAATTATACATGATCTACTACTACATGAATAAGACTTTAGGATTGAGGGTTACTCTATTATATCCCACTACTTTATTTTTTACTCTTTATTTTTGTTGCACCCTGTCGTGCCAAACGAATGTTGGTAACCCACACTAGATACGGTAAATACAGGATCAATCATGCATGAAATAATTGCCTGACCCGACTATTTGCTGCACACCTCCACAACGGTTGGACGCAGCACTATGACGGGTAAGAAGGTGAAAGATCCTGACGGCACATCCAAATGCCCTCCAGACAGGCCGAATACCAAGCCCTCCAGCTAGGCAGAGGACATAAGCCCTCTAGTCAGGCCGGATCCCACCCACTTCAATCATGACAGGAAGAAAAACTGTACATGATTGAATATTAACACTGAATTAAAACACAAGACAGGTTGACAGGTTGTAAGTATATTTGACAGGTTGACAGGTTGAAAGAATATTTGACGGGTTAACAGGTTGAAAATTATATATTTGACAGGTTAACAGGTTAAAAATTATATATTTGACAGACTAACATGTTAAGAAGAAAAGCGTAAAAAAGAAAGACAGATTTGGAACAAAGCAAGCCAGAAAAGACAAACGTGTTATCATTAATAAGCCCTCACCCCCTGGGGCAAAAGCAGCCAAATATTTAACTTATGAGGGATAACCTCCTTGACAAGGGGAACCAAAATACCAAATTGTCTTTCCAGGGACATCCCTCCTGGATGGGCGAAAAACCAACATAATTATTATTTAAAAATTATTGTTTCTCCTGAGAAGCAACATCAGCAACATCATCCTTAACCTCCCTGGCACCTTCAGCATCCTGCTCCCCTGGAGACTCGAATTCCTCCTCTTCACTGAGGTTGTGCAGGTTAGGATATCTCTTAGCAGCAAGGGTCATCCCAGCTTTAGGTTCCCTTTTGCCCTGGCCTCCACTGGTTCAGACATGGCAGCAACCTTCCCTTTCACAAAGAAATAGAAAACAGCATCATCAAGCTTGCCTTATAGATCATCCTTCTTAAGGTTGAGCTCCTCATTCCTTTCCCAAGCTTCCTGCAGCAGCTGCTTGCTAGACCCAACCTCGACCTTGGCAGCATCACGTTCAACCTGCACTCTCTTCAAGTCAGCCTTAGCAGCAACTAAGTCAGCCTGAGCAAAAGAAAGCTCAGACTTCAGCTTATCAACTTCACAGTTGTGTATATTAATCCAGGCCACTAGAGAAGTAGCCTTATAAGCATTGTGGAGACACGCTGCTGCACCCTAAAGTCATTTTTAAGTATTAGAAACAATAAAAATACCTCATAATAAAAAATATTAATAAAACCGAAAATCACAGTAAAGATAAAATACCTCCTACATAGATGCATGGGTGCCTGTCAAGAGGCTGACGGCATTATCCATCTTAGCAACTGCCTGGGTGAAAGTCTCAACAAGATCCTGAGTCAGCATTACATCAGATTTGGAAGCTGCATAATCTCGAATTTTCACCCTGTCAACATCCATAATATCCAGCCTGTCCTTCACCTTCCTAACAGGGACAGGAATATAAGCCTCTTCCTGCTTCTTCTTATTGGCAGCTGAAGCAGTCTCAGTAGGGACATCAGGTACAACCGGAACAACTGGGACATCAGTCAAGTCAATCAGCTTATCAGCCTCAGTTTCAGGACCACCACTACCCTGGGAGTCCTCTTCCTTGACTCGGGTAAGCCTGGCATTCAGGTCTGCCATACCAAACCTGGCACGTCAAGTAGATGACCTGATACCTACAATATGAGGAACTACTTTAGCAATAAAAACAAGCCATAATGAATCAACCAATGTAAAAGAAAAGCAAAAGAAAAGAAATCTTACTGCCAGAAGTTGAAGCACCAGGAGCTTTGACAGGCCTGGTAGCCTTGGAAACACCCTCACCCTTTAGGCAGCGAGGAAAACGCTCAACCCCAGAGCAAAATGGCCACGACCTCACGGTAGGAGGAATAGCCAAAAAAGCAGTTATCCTCTTAGAAGGATATTCAATAGTGCTTACCCAATCATCCACTGTAAAAGAAGGTATATCCTGTTAAATATTTCCCACATTAATTTGAACTAACAAAATATGTGCAGGACAGGTAAAAGTTATAGGATACTTACCACCAAATCAGGCATCAAAGTTGAGATACGCCGGTTTAGGCCCAACCGAATTGGTCGTAATGAAAATATAACCAGCAGCCCAACTCTTATCAGCACCACTATCCAGGTTGTTGAGAAGAGGATTAGTCGAAGGCATAGCCTGAAAACTAACCCTGCTAGGACTATGTGTCCTCAAGGAGTAGCAGCTCTTCAAATCATCCAGAGTAAAAGACAGTTTGTGCTTGTCACATAAAAACTCAATAGAATGAACCACCTTCCAGACCGTGGGCATGGTTTAGTAAGGAGGAATACCAATTTATTTGATCACTTCAACCATTAAAGGGGAGAAAGGCAACTTACAACCAGCCCTGAAGGCCTAATCATGAATACAAAACCAACCGGGCAGACCTAGTTAGCCCTGATAGGAGAATCTTCAAAAACCCAAACTTCAGCATTAGCAGGGATAACCCCCTTCTCCTTCAGAATTTTCTCAAACTTGGGTTTGAGACAATTAGGAAGAGAAGATTGTTTATCAAGCGCCTTTGATGGCTTGAATTCAAAATCTTTATAGAAGATGGACACCATCTCCATAGCAGGAACAAAGGATGGATTTTCAGAAGATTCAAGCTTATTTTCAGAAGTATCTTCAGGGTTTGGGACGAAAGGTGTGCCGTGAGCTACAACACCCTTGGTTGATTTTCTTTTTACAACCATTATTTGATTTTTTGGTGAATTCTGGGAGATTAGACGGAGATTGAAGAAATATTGGGAGAATTTTAAAGAAATTGATCGAGTTTTGATGATGAATAAAGCAAAGATTAAAGAGCTATTTATAATGCGGTTAATACCTAGAGTTTACTACAACTTGCACGCAGTAATTGAAGTAGTTGTAGTAAATGGGACACTTGGCATATTTAAATTAATTGCCGTTTTTTCCTATAATGATTGTAACTCAACCGTCCTAAAGAAGTTACTTAATTAACTGGGTAATTATCTTCTCATTTCTGGCCTGACTCAGCGACAATGAGAAGATAAGGGGCAATTGTTGGGCCTGATATTTCCGCACTATGATCAGGATACATTTCTAACCTGGCCTGAAGATCAGGACAGAAACGTCAGGGTAACTCAAGACTGGCACCAAGCAGGAGAGAGCAACGGTCAAATTAGAAGATATTATTTGACTAAGTCAAGGATAAATATGGAGAATAATTATGCATTATTACACCAATAATGGAGCAATTAAGGAGAAGATTTTAACATAAATATCAAGCATTACACTGGGTAATTAAGAGCAATAAAGGACAAATTAATGGCTTTATTAAGAGGGAATATTATGCCAATAAGAGTGAAGATTATGCAGCCATATGAAGATCACTATATAAGGAGCATCAAGGATAATTTCAACATACATTCCAACACATTTCTAGCAACACGACTACAATACTTAGGCAGAAAACTCTATATTACGCTTATTATATTACTATTCTCTAAATTCATAGTGAAACCTCTCCTAGCTTGGTGCCCGTGGTTTTTTCCCAATTAAAGGTTTTTCCACGTATAAAATCTGTTGTCTAACTTATTTACTTTATTTGCTTTACTTTACATATATTTTATCCTGCCCAGCAGTCTTAGCCAAGGTAGTCGAGCTAGTTAACCCTGCGATAAACTCTACCCTGACCTAATTCAGCTTTGCGTAGAATCCACCGAAACATCTGGGATCTGTATAAATGATAGATATTCTGTACTAGGTTGGCCCTGTCTAGCCTGACCTGATAGTTGTTACCTGACGCTTGTCCGACCAGGCAGGGTAGCGAGACCCTTATTCATGTTATTGAGCAAATGGAACATGGTTGAGGTCCCTCTTGGTTGATACTTGGTGAGATTGTGCAAGCCTTCGATAAGAAGAAATCCCTTGAAGATTTGCCTTGGTCTGGGTCTCCAATAATTCTCCAAATTTGGCTTATGGAGAGGCTTAGATTGATGGAGCCTCCGGTGGATGCTAGTGTTTACTCTTTTCGTCACTTGACCTTGAGGAAGAAGTTGTATGAGGATAGCTTTGCTTGTACCGAGGCCTATTAGACCTCAAGATTGACGGAAGAGGGTGACCCTCTCGTCCGTTGGGCCGTGCCATGGTGGCACTTACGGTTGTTTATATGATTACCCGTGCCGACCGAGTTTCCTTGCTCGTTTATGGTTGTCGGCTTAAAGATTGTCTTCTTCATCTACCTGGACCGAGTCATGAGGGAAATGGGTCGTTAACCAAAGATTCCCGCTCAAGACACGTTGGTTCAAGAGAGCTTGTTTCGGACCACAGAGCTAGTGGAGAGGTTCAAGAGGTGGTGGGCCGCCCGGCCGATTTTGGAGGTGCCCAATCCCACTCCTACTACATGGGTGACTCCCGCTTATGTCAAGTGGTCAAGAGCTTCCACCTTGGAAGAAATGTCAAGGTTCCGAAAGGATGAAGTTATTGACTTGAAATACCTAGATGCGGCCAAGGCAAACCGTGCTTTCTTTGATGATTTCGATGACAATGTAAGCCCGAGTGTAATGAGGCTGCCAAAGAAGAGGAGCTAGTGTCCCAAGGAGGTTTTTGTCCATGTGTGGGCTTGGCTTGGCCGAGTAGCGGGCCGTGTAGGAGCTGGGTGCGGTGGTTGTTGCGGATCCATGAGGATACGTGATCGAGTCCATTTCGTTTCACAAATTAAGCATATGTGGTCGTTGGTCAATGGTCGATACAAAACACAATTTATACTTCACAAACAACTCTACAATTAGTAAAGAGGCAAGTAATGGTCGGATCCCAAGGGACGGGTATTGAAATGAGAATTCTATTGTAACTAGTAGTGTCTAAGGGGTGTCACAAATTGGGTTGATGTAGAAGGTTACTAAACTAAAATAGCAATAAAAATAAACTAGCAAGATGAATAAAATAAGGGGTGTAAACAATTGATTAAAAGCACTAGGGTGTCATGGGTTCATAGGGGAATCATGGGATATGATCATACAAACATGTTCTCAAATTATAAGCAAGCAATTATTGTTGTGATGGATTGAGTTGGGTTATATCTTACAATCCTAGGAAAGTTTGGGTCCCGGAGCCGAATCGATTAGATTGTACAACACCTACAAGTCGACTTAATCTTTCCTACTCAACACATGCATGGTCTAACAAGACTCGAGTTGGGTTATGTCTTACAAGTCAAGTTGAAAGGATAGAAGAT
This sequence comes from Silene latifolia, assembly GCF_048544455.1. Classification (NCBI taxonomy): domain Eukaryota; kingdom Viridiplantae; phylum Streptophyta; class Magnoliopsida; order Caryophyllales; family Caryophyllaceae; genus Silene; species Silene latifolia. The sequence continues at coordinate 419,003,560 of NC_133538.1, read as the reverse complement.
GATAGTAAATGCAAGGATTCATAGGCTTAACATTTCATCAAATATAACATGTGCATGTATTAAGATCAAAACAAGCAAGCAAATAAGATATGAAAGCATATTAATTTAAGCATGAATCATTCCCCATGTTGGTTTCCCTAATCACCCATTAAACCCTAGCTAAGAGACTACTCACTCATTATCATATTGATCATGCTAGAAAGGTTGTCAATCATACTAACATAATGAAACATGATGAATAAATGAAAGTAATTAGCAATAATTAAAAAGGGATTAAGAGATTATACCTACTAATGATTCCAATAATAAAGCAAGAATAATAGAAGTACTTGAATCCTAGATTGAGAGGTTGTCAATCTCCCAATAATAACCCAAATAATCTTCAATTACCCAAAATAAAGTAAGAACAAGAGAGAGATTAAAGAACTAAAACTTGGATTAAAACTTGATTAATATTTGATTACAATATTGAAGAGAGATTTGATTGATATTAACTACACTAATTATTGATAAGAAGAACATGCTCCTCTAATTAGACTAATGGGGTATTTATAGTGAAAATTAGGAAGGATGCATTAGGGTTAACTAAGGGCTAAACTAGTAATTACACTTTTAAGTTGAGCAAGGAGACTCCGGTATTCTCCGAGAGAAGGGCTTCTCTAATCGTAGCTTGAAGAATGAAAACGTCTTGCATCTGAACTCCGTGCGGATGGGAGTCGGGACGGCCGGATCAGGCTGGAGAATCCGAGCGGATCCTTGGGCAAGACGCTCGGATTGGCGAGGGGAATCCGAGCGGATTCCTTTGAGGGACGCTCGGATTGGGCTTGGGCGGACGGACGGATTGTGTACAATCCGTTCGGATTGTCTGGCAGCATCTTTTCTTCTTCTTTTCTTCCCTTTTCTTCATGAATTCCTTGGGGATTTCCTTGGGGACTCAAGGATCCTTTCTCAACTATGCTCTTCTACTATGCTATGTACAAAGGCCTTCTAGTCTTGTCTCTCCTTGATGCTTGGTCATTGAATACAATCAATTTAGCCTCGTTTTGCCATGAAAATGCAAGATTCTTACTCCTTTCCTACCAAGGGATCAAAATCTCAAAGAATATGCAAAACAAAGAACTAAAGATAAGAAATGACCCAAATAGGCACTAAAAAGCATGAAAACAATGGTAATTCGGGGGCTAAATATGCGCCAATTATGGTCACACCAAATATCCCCAAACCGAACCTTTGCTCGTCCCGAGTAAAGAGGTGACAAAGACTAGGACCAATACTAACCTAACCTAATAATAATAGCCGATATGAGACAATTAGCGGGTCTCACTCCGCCCCTTCAACTCACAACAAGACAACCATGAGGTAGGATGCCTTCTTGCAAGGCAAGGTGGGTCTTGCCAAAATGGCGACACATCCAAACATTAAGCACACAAAAACACATAATGGATGCATCTACAAAAAGAATAGCCACTTTCCTCATCTAAGTGGCGGAAATTATCTACAAGGGAAGCAATTCAAGGGTACACAATCCTTCATAGATGCAATTTGTTCAAACTACTAAGCCTAGAAGGATACCAATAAATCACCTCCAAAATGTGTCAAGCTAGGTACCTTTGTCCTCAATCGTTAAATGCTTTTGTCAAGAGTAGACTCCCTATGGTGTTAGAAACACTGGAGGATCGCGGAATTCCCCTTCTTGCCTAGACAAGAAGAAGGGTAAATCCCCTCTCTAGCATGCACAAAAATGGATACGATGGATAAAGGGATCGATAGATATTTGAGTTTCATTTTGGGAGTTTGCTTTTATTTTTGTTTTCCCCCCAATTTCATTGGCATTTGACATTTGAGAACACTTTCTTTGCCATTTCTTTTGATTTTTGGCATTTCAATACTTGACAACTTTTTGAATTTCTTTTGAACATTTTCAAAGTCACCCCAATTAGTAACGAGGGTGCCTTGTATTTGAAGCTTTAGGAGTCTATTTTGCTCCTCTTTTCTTTTGATGCATTTTTGCAAACTTTCTTTCATTTTTCATTTCATTGAACTCAAATTGATTTCTTTTTGTTTTGTGCCCATTCCCTTTGATGACAAAAAAGTGGTAGAACATGGATGAATGATAGAAGTATGCATGGTTTCAAGGGTCACCTTGGAATAAACGGTAGCCAAGGAGTTATCACACCACAAGGTACTCTTGACTAGGCCTTAAACCATGGGTCAAAGGATACTAGCATGACACATCCTAGGGTGTTTTACAAGTATTCTAACAAGCAAAGTGTTAAGAATAAAAAGCATCTACTAGGGCCTATATACACTTGTCAAGCTTCCCAAATAGACGGTTTCGCAAAATTTTTCTAAACATGCAACTACATGCCATGATGCAACTAGCATATAAACATCCTAATGCAAATGATTCTACCAACTAGTATGCCATATAAACTAAATGCAAGTCCTAAGTTCACATTGTTTTTACCGCATCAATCAAAATAAAGCCACATAGTCATTAACATAAAGAGGAAAAAGGAGATTGGAAAGATCATACCATGCGGTCTTCAATATCCTCATGTCTCGGATGTGGCGTAGTCAATCAAAGTGAACAAGGATAAACAAACACAATATATACAAGACAATATATACAAAGGAAATGAACTTGTTTTTGGATTTTTGAATTTTTAAATTTTTATGATTTTTTTGAAATTTTTCAATTTTTATGGTTTTTGAATAAAAGTTAAGTGTTAGAATTCCCATCCCCACACTAATATGGGCATTGTCCTCAATGGCCAAAATGATGGAAATTATGCAAAATGATGCATGATTTCTATACTAAATGCAATTCTACACTAAGCTATACTACATGATGCATGGTTTTTGTTATGACGGAGAGGATAATTTAGATTACCTCCCGTTGTGTATGCATTAACTTACCCAAACCGAATAAGACACTATTGCTAATGTCAAAGCATGGGTATAGTTTATGCACACACTATGCTATGCATGAAACTAGATTGTCATTTTGGATTTTCAAAAATGGGAACAATAAAGAACACCTCAATGGAACCGAGGTGTGAGTCCTTTGATGTTGCTAGGACTAAACCAACAATGATCAAAATGAAAATAAAATACAAAGAGATATAGACAAACCGTGGGAGAGTAGGAGTCTCCAAGGCTAGTCTTCCATCATGCTATTATCATCACCACTTCCCTCATGAGAAGCGGTCACATTGCCACTTTCCTTGGCACTTTCTTCATCACTTTCTCCATCATCTTGCTCATCATTATCTTCACCATCTCTTTCTTCATCTCCACTTGCTTCTTCCTCAATATTATCATCAATTTCTTCACCATTTCCAACAACCTCATTGTCTTCCACCACGTCCCTAGATGCACCCGGAAATAAGGCTTCTCTATCCGCCCAACTAGGCAAAGGACAAGATGGATCAAGGAGTCCTTGCCTAGCTAGATGTAGGAGGGGAGGATATTGAGCCAAATATGCATTCTTCCGATCTTCATAAGCTTGCTTGTGCATGGCTTGCATAAGAAGAGTGACATAGTCTTTTCCAATTTCAACTCCTTGCGGTTTGAACTCTTCATACACAAAGGGGTAAGGTGGTATAACAATGGACGAGGAGGGAGTTTCATGATCACCCTTTTGTTGTTGAATGATGTACTCGGCTTCTTCGGATAGGGGAAGTAAATAGTTGGTCCGGTGGACACTAAGACGGCAAATCTTCGCGGGTAAAGTGAATGATAGAGCCTCACTAGTAAGCCACCCATACTTGGTATCAAGGGGATTGTGAGCAACCCACTTAAACTTGTTAATCAAGATGGACATATCAATAAGATGGCCACCATCCTTAGCCTTGTACTTGCTATCCTTATTGAAATTAGGATCAAAGTGCTTGGCTAGGACCGTGACAAGGCCGCCATTAACAATAACGGTTTGACCCTTCTTCCCACTATCTACATGGAGCCATCTATCAACCAATAGCCTCAAAGAATTGTAAGGCTTGGTGTGAATTCTTCCAATATTCAAAGTTGATTCAAGGAGAATAAAATCGAGTCCCGTGAAATGATTGGTGTCTTTCCTAGCAATTATGGTATTTCCCACAACTTTGTGCCATATTCTTATGCCCGGATGATGGACCAAAAGGGCACGACAAGCATGAAAATCTTCAAATTTCTTCCCGGAGATTGCCTCCCAAAGAGGCTCGGGATCATACTTCCCATATTGCTTATAATATTTATGTTCATCGCTAAGACCCAAAATTTCACCCAATTCCGGAAAGGTAATGCGTCTACTAGTGTTAGCTAGACGAAACTCAATATTTTCCCTATTCTCAACTTTTGTCACTTTTAAAGAACTTAAGAATTCCAAGACAAGGGAGGGGTATGTTACTTCCTTCATTTCAAACAATTTCTTCAAACCCATGGCATTGAAAAAGACTCTTGTTTGTTCAAGAACACCCAACTTCTCTAAAGCATCTTGACATATGAATTTGGTGGATTGGATTTGTTTCATAGCAAACTTGACAAATGTATTTCTATGGGTATCGGAAATGAATGTTACCTCCGGAAAATGCAAGAGTTGATCGATTACCGGAGTAGAAGGTGATGCTTCCATAGGAATTTGTTGTTGTTGTTTCACTACCAAGTTTGGTGTTGATACCACCATTGCCAAAGCTTTCTTTGCTTGTAGAGCTTTTTGCCTTTGAGAGAGAGCCTTTGCTTTTGGTGCCTTTGTTGCCTTTGTTGCTCCCTTTGTTCTTGCCATTTGATGAACTAACCAAGTAAAGAGTCAAAAATCTTCAATTTGTAGAATGCCCAAATCGATTTGAAGGTGAAAGGCTTTGCCTTTATAAAAACAAAAATCGATTCAAAGGTTGAAGAATTTGTTCTTGGTTTTGATTGTTAATGAAGATGGAGTGATTGATTTGTTGTTTGAAGGATGGTTTGATTTGATTTTGGTGGATTTTGTTGAGGGTTTTTGTTTTTGAGATGGACAGGATGAGGGTTTTGATGTTATGGGTAGTGTTTATGAATGAATGAATGAATGAATGAAGGTGGGGTGGGTATTTAAAGAATTCGACAATTTTAGGACGCAGGGACAATCCGTGCGGATTGGGCGCAATCCGTGCGGATTCTACAGCTTCAAAATTTTCAAAATCCCGCCTAGAGACGGGCGGATTCTGGGGAATCCGCTCGGATTCTTCTGAGATGGGACGGGCGGATTTCGTGCGGGGACGGACGGATTTGATCCGTAGATTTTTCTTTGTTTTTCTTCACTTTGAGACAGGCGTCTTTTTCAAAAGAAGGACGGATTCGTGAGACGGCGTCTTTCCGTAAATCCGCTCGGATTCTTTGTGATCAAGAATTTTTGCAATTTCAGCTCGGCCCAAGACGGGCGTCTTCTTAGCAGACGCTCGGATCTTCTTCGACGGGCGGATTCTCGTGAATCCGCTCGGATTGGTCCTTGTGTACACGGATTGATTCCATCCGTGCACAAACGCATTCCCTTATCATTCTTTCTTTCTTTCTTTCAAATCTTGTGTTCTTCATTGTGGGGGCACTACTAAGGCATGAATAGCCTAGGCAATTGCCATCCCCACACTAAGGTAAAGCACTACACATCAATTAAAATTATTAGTCCCTCCCTCACTTCTCTCTTACATGACAATTATTTTGATCAAAGTAAAAATAAATCCAAAAATGACAAAAATGCAATACAAAAATTGAAATGTAAGTTAGGGAGTTAGAAATATTTACAAGTGGTGGTTTAGGGAGGACTCCACCAAACTCTCATTGTTGATGAGATGTCAAGGGGGCATGTTCAAGGTGTTGTTGATGTTGCTCAACACCTTGAAGAAGTAATCAAAAGCTTGTTCATTGTTATGGTAGAGGTCCTCAATAGACCGTGGCCCTTGTTGTTGATCATGATCGATGGCATGCCCAATGTAGGGATTAAAGATCCCTTCAAATTCGTCGTCCCAAAGACCACAAACTTCATTGAGTTGATCATTGAAAATCTCTTGCTTAGATGGAGACAACTCTCCCAATTTCTTCTCTTGGCCAATGAGGCCATCATCTTCTTCCTTGGTTGATTTTGATGAGCTTTGCAAGCTCTCCTTGTCACAATTCACTTGCTCTTTGAATGGAGCATCTTCAATTTTCTTCTTCCATTGGAGTTCCGATTTCTTCCTTTCATCTTTCCGGCTATAATGATCAATCATGAAACATGGCTCATGCAAACGAGGAGCTCTCATGGTTTTGTCAAGATTAAAAGTTATGCTTTCATCTCCCACTTCTAGAGTGAGCTCTCCATGTTTCACATCAATCACCGCACCCGCGGTGTGTAGGAAAGGTCTTCCTAAGATGATTGGAATGTTGGAATCTTCCTCCATATCAACAATGACAAAGTCCACCGGGATGAAAAACTTCCCAATTCGCACGGGGACATCTTCCCATATCCCTAATGGTGTCTTCGCCGATCTATCGGCCATTTGAAGAGTGATATTGGTGCATTTAAGCTCTCCCATTCCCAACCTTTTACTCACCGAGTACGGCATGACACTCACACTAGCCCCTAGATCACATAAGGCTTTGTTGATCGTTGTGTCGCCAATGGTACACGGTATTGAGAAGCTTCCCTGATCCTTTAACTTTGGAGGTGAACTCCCTTGAAGTATTGCACTACTCACCTTAGTGAAGGCGATAGTCTCAAGTTTCCGGATCGACTTCTTCTTTGTGAGGATATCTTTCATGTACTTTGCATAGGCCGGAACGTGATTGATTAATTCCGTGAAAGGAATTGAGACTTCTAAGTTCTTCACAATTTCCATGAACTTTCCAAGTTGATCATCAAATTTGGGCTTGGCTTGACGACTTGGAAAAGGAAGTCTAATCACAATGGGCTCCTTCTCTTTGGCTTTGTCTTCATTTTTCTTTGAACTTTCTTCCTTTGATGATTCCCCTTCTTTGGGGCTTTGCACCACAACTTCATTCTCACTAGCTCTCACAACTTCATCCCCAACTTGCTCCTTTGGTGCCTCATATCTTGTACCACTTCTCAAGTGAATGGCACTAACCGTTTCATGTCTAGGGGGATTATTTTGAGGTGGTAATTGCCCCTTTTGTCTTTGTGAGCTTGAAGATGCTAGTTGGGTCAATTGTGTTTCCAACATCTAGGTGTGAGCTAGAATGTTGTTGATGGTGGTGTCTTTTGCTTGGCTATCTTTTTGCATTTGGGTGAAAAATTCTTGTTGATTCTTTTGCATTTGGAGGACCGCTTTTTGGACATCAAAACCTTGGTCATTGTGGTGATTGTATGGATTTTGATTTTGGTAGCCTTGGTTTTGATTGTAAAAGGGTCTTTGATTTTGATTTCTCATGGGTGGTGGAGTGTATGTTGTTTGAAGGTTTTGAACATTTTGGCTTTTGTATGAGAGATTTGGATGGAACTTGGTGTTTTCATTGTAAAAATTTGAATAAGGGGTACCACTTTTGTAAGCTTGGAAAGCATTAACTTGTTCGGTTGTTCCCCTACATTCACTTGAGTCATGACCCAAGGTTCCACAATTCTCACATATCCCGCTTGGGATTGATGAGGATGCCGTCATGGCATTGACATGATGCTTCGATGATTTTGAGTTTTCCTCAAGTCTAGCCATAGCTTGTTCAAACTTCAAGTTGATTGTGTCAATGTGAGCACTAAGTTGAGCACCCAATTGAGTAACGGTGTCCACTTCATACTTTCCTCCTCTAGTAGCCTTGCGAGGCCTACTATATTGTGAATTATGGACCGCCATTTCCTCAATCTTGTTCCATGTTTGATTGTCATCAACTTCGGTGAACATTCCGTTTGATCCCATATTGAGAATGTTCCTTGAATCTTCATATAAACCATTCCAAAATTGTTGCACTAAAAACCATTCGCTAAGTCCATGGTGAGGACATGAGCGACAAATACCTTTGAACCGCTCCCAAGCTTCATACAAAGATTCTTCATCCCTTTGCTTAAAACCCGTAATTTGAGCTCTTAGCATATTGGTCTTTTCTGGTGGGTAGAATTTTTTGTAGAAAGCTAGATCTAGCTTCTTCCAAGAATCTATTCCAAGGGTGGCCTTATCAAGGCCCTTCAACCATTGCTTTGCGGTGCCGATTAACGAAAAAGGAAATAAGACCCATCTTATTTGGTCTTGAGTCACGCCCGTTTGAGAGATAGCTTCACAATAATCGCAAAAGGTTTCCATATGAGAATGAGGGTGCTCACTAGGCATTCCCCCGAATTGGCTCCTCTCAACTAGTTGAATGAAGGCGGACTTGGCAATAAAGTTTCCGGTAAGATGTTGTGGGGTAGGAGTACCATTTGGTAAATCCTCCTCGGTGGGTATAGAGTGTGACGAGAATTTAGGCATTGTAGGTGGATTTTGTGTGGTATTGTTTAATGGGTTCTCTTCTCCTTCTATTGCGAAAGGATTGACAAACTCACTAGTGGGTTGAACAACTTCACCAACACCTCCCAAATTCCTCCTAACAAGTCTCCTATTATTCGTCAAGGTTCTTTCGATTTCACGGTCAAAAGGTAACAAATCTCTTTGTAACCTTCTAGACATGCAAAATATCAAACAACTCGAAAACAATTAGAACAAACCTTGAGGAGTTTTACTTCCCCAAGGTGAAAAAGACACAACTAAAAACAATAAAAGAAATCTTAAATCAATTAAACACCATCCCCGGCAACGGCGCCATTTTTGATCGAGTCCATTTCGTTTCACAAATTAAGCATATGTGGTCGTTGGTCAATGGTCGATACAAAACACAATTTATACTTCACAAACAACTCTACAATTAGTAAAGAGGCAAGTAAAGGTCGGATCCCAAGGGACGGGTATTGAAATGAGAATTCTATTGTAACTAGTAGTGTCTAAGGGGTGTCACAAATTGGGTTGATGTAGAAGGTTACTAAACTAAAATAGCAATAAAAATAAACTAGCAAGATGAATAAAATAAGGGGTGTAAACAATTGATTAAAAGCACTAGGGTGTCATGGGTTCATAGGGGAATCATGGGATATGATCATACAAACATGTTCTCAAATTATAAGCAAGCAATTATTGTTGTGATGGATTGAGTTGGGTTATATCTTACAATCCTAGGAAAGTTTGGGTCCCGGAGCGAATCGATTAGATTGTACAACACCTACAAGTCGACTTAATCTTTCCTACTCAACACATGCATGGTCTAACAAGACTCGAGTTGGGTTATGTCTTACAAGTCAAGTTGAAAGGATAGAAGATGATAGTAAATGCAAGGATTCATAGGCTTAGCATTTCATCAAATATAACATGTGCATGTATTAAGATCAAAACAAGCAAGCAAATAAGATATGAAAGCATATTAATTTAAGCATGAATCATTCCCCATGTTGGTTTCCCTAATCACCCATTAAACCCTAGCTAAGAGACTACTCACTCATTATCATATTGATCATGCTAGAAAGGTTGTCAATCATACTAACATAATGAAACATGATGAATAAATGAAAGTAATTAGCAATAATTAAAAAGGGATTAAGAGATTATACCTACTAATGATTCCAATAATAAAGCAAGAATAATAGATGTACTTGAATCCTAGATTGAGAGGTTGTCAATCTCCCAATAATAACCCAAATAATCTTCAATTACCCAAAATAAAGTAAGAACAAGAGAGAGATTAAAGAACTAAAACTTGGATTAAAACTTGATTAATATTTGATTACAATATTGAAGAGAGATTTGATTGATATTAACTACACTAATTATTGATAAGAAGAACATGCTCCTCTAATTAGACTAATGGGGTATTTATAGTGAAAATTAGGGAGGATGCATTAGGGTTAACTAAGGGCTAAACTAGTAATTACACTTTTTAAGTTGAGCAAGGAGACTCCGGTATTCTCCGAGAGAAGGGCTTCTCTTATCGTGGCTTGAAGAATGAAAACGTCTTTGTCATCTGAAATCCGTGCGGATGGGAGTCGGGACGGCCGGATCTGGGCTGGAGAATCCGAGCGGATCCTTGGGCAAGACGCTCGGATTGGCGAGGGGGAATCCGAGCGGATTCCTTTGAGGGACGCTCGGATTGGGCTTGGGCGGACGGACGGATTGTGTACAATCCGTTCGGATTGTCTGGCAGCATCTTTTCTTCTTCTTTTCTTCCCTTTTCTTCATGAATTCCTTGGGGATTTCCTTGGGGACTCAAGGATCCTTTCTCAACTATGCTCTTCTACTATGCTATGTACAAAGGCCTTCTAGTCTTGTCTCTCCTTGATGCTTGGTCATTGAATACAATCAATTTAGCCTCGTTTTGCCATGAAAATGCAAGATTCTTACTCCTTTCCTACCAAGGGATCAAAATCTCAAAGAATATGCAAAACAAAAAACTAAAGATAAGAAATGACCCAAATAGGCACTAAAAAGCATGAAAACAATGGTAATTCGGGGGCTAAATATGCGCCAATTATGGTCACATCAATACGTTCTGAGGAGGAGATCCGAACTAGGCGTGGTAGCAATAAGGGTAAGGTGAAGATGTATCCCGAGAGAAAGGCAAGGGTAGGATGGAAGAGTGAAGACCTCCACCCTTTTTTATTATTATGGTGTATTAGGGTGTGTTTGTGTGTTGTATGGCTATTATGTTGTATTAGTTATATTGTTGTTGTTAGGTTCATATACCTATTATTAGACTCTTCTAATAGTGAACTAATTAACTTTTTAATTTATGTTCTTAAGATCTAGTGCATGCATAACAAAATAAGAGATTTATAAGAAAAATAATGTCCCTTACATTATTATTTTCAGATTTATGAGCACAAGTAAGGTCTCCTACTTTCACTTGTTCTTGATCTATAATGAGTATTAGGATGATCCTCCAAAACTCTTAATTAAGAGCTCTCCTCTTGATTGCACCCATGATTTAACCCTTATCACTACTAAATGATATTTGCTAGATATTTATTTAGTAGTCTACCTTAAAATTGATTACTAATACTCATATATTACTCTAATAATATTAGTAATCTTATTGAACAAATTCATTTTCTAAAAACTTGTTTTACAGAGAGTTGGAGAGAAATGTAAGAATGACTGCATGAATAAAATGAATGGTGTAATAAAAAGAGAACAAAAATTCTCTCATAAAGAGAGGAGGGAGCCGGGTACAACATGCCAAGGATGGCATCTTTTCTTCTCTTTTTGTTCTTTTCAATATTGTAGGTGTAAGGCTATGTCTCAATAGTAATGATTATAATAATTTTAACCATTAAAATAAATCACCCATTATCCTCTATAACCTACAATATTTCGGTCCATATGTATAAAATGGACTACCATTTTATTTTGTCAATTTGTCAATTTTCACACAATATGTCACATGTAGTATGTTACATGTTATTAATTAATTTAATGCATATTTATCAAATAAATATCATTTTATGAATTAATTGAATTACATATAAAAAATTGACTAGTGATACTTGATCACATAAATAAAATGGGTCATTTAATTATAATTCACAACATCTTGTAATTATAATTAACCATTCATTCTTATCTCAATTGTTTCTCAAACAATAATCAATTTTAGTAATAAAGTATTTCAATTAATAAAATAAATCTTATTTAATCCCATTATAATAAGATATTAATATTTTCTCTCACAAATTGAATTGTTCAATTTTAAGGAATTGATTAACTTGTATCGTCATACAATTAATCAACTTTACTGATAAGGGAATCCTTTAGGTGTGACCTTAAGGGATCAACTGACCACCACCGTCCCATGACAGTAACGTCAAACTCTAGCAAGCCAATCGTTACCGATTAATGTTGATCAGTTGACTATAAAATGAATCATCCCTTTCGTATTCTTAATATGAGATTTAATTATGATATTAAATCATGTGATCGCACTATTGTTGAGGACACATATTCCAACAATCTCCCACTTGTACGAGAGAAGTATGCATCACCAATTCTCTTGTCCTATTACAATCTCCCACTCAATGCAATGTGTCTCTCAGGTCGTACTTGCATTTGATCATATCTTGAGTGGTTTCCTCGATCTGGAGAGTAACTGTCTGACCGGAATTATCTACCATAGATACCTTCCGAGCGTGGCCACGCATTTCCAGTTCACTACTCCTCGAGTGGTCTTGAGATTTCAAACAACCCTGACAAGAGGTGGACAATTCCTATCGCACTATTACCTTTGTTCAGCCACAGTTCATCATAACCCAAAATATACCCATTTGACCTCATTTACGACAGTCGTAGAGTATAAATCAAAGCTAATCTGAAATTTGTGCCAACTTGGGCGAATAGTCTCTAGTCAAAATAATTGACTCATGAGAATACTATAGTAGCTCTTGCCACAACCAGGCTTTATGAATTACTAGAACTCTATAAGCGGTCATCGCCGACGAGTGTCCCATACGATACCGCCTATGTGATCGACTAGTCATCCCATATGACTCTATGGCACATGAACTTGCCATCAATCGCATCACACTCTAGTCACTTCAAGACATCACCTCATACAAGTAACTAGGGGAGAATACCATGTCAATCCAGTTCACTTTAATGGGGTTCAATTTGTCTCTACAACCCATTTGGAGACGACAAGGTAACGGGTGAGTTTAATGAAACTCAAACGATAAATGTGATTATCATATATGAATAGTCAATACACTATTACTACTTCATATCTCATAATCTATAGTTTACCATTAACACTAGTTAAAATGCAATAAAAGCTTGGCAAGTGGATATACCCTATATCCATATATTCCAACTTTTTCAATTGTTATTTCCTTCTATTCAATGTTATTTCTAATAACTTGAATTTATCTCTAATTATTTGTTTAGTTTTCTTGCTAGACTTGGGCTCTTTAACTTGAAAGATGCTCCTACTGTTATCGCATAACTTGTGATAAAGTCATTTGTGGAGGGATTCACCCTTAATCCCTACGTTGATCATTTTATCACAATTTACTTAGATTCCTTTTGTAGAATTTGTAATGCGCGAAACTAAAACACTTTTCTAGTCTCTTACTCCTAAGTCAATAAGACATCCTAGGATTTCAACAAATCCTTTTCGGTTTGGAAACTAAAGTTTGTGCAACCCTTCAACACATAACTTAGTTTATCATCCAAACATATGAACGAATCCTTAATTCTTCTCAAGAATCTCAAGGATGTTCTTTAAGGCTTTCACAAGCCATATCATGGGAATTATCTTGTTATTTACTTATCATGCTCTAGGCATATATCACATCATGGCATGTGCGTATGTTGGCATACATGATCATTCTAATGGCGGAAACATTAGCAAACGATTTCATGTAATCAACAACTTATAGGTTCAGTGAGCGACTATGACTCCATCATAGTAATCCCACTTCCATCAACATGAATAACCTATTCAACCTTGTTCATGTTAAACAGATACGAAGGATCTTATCCTCATAAGACTCTCAACTCTATGCCAATATTCTCTCACATAGATTCAAAATCTAGAATACTCTGCATCCCTTTCCAAGTCTCCAATCACTCTTTCACAGAAGAGAGCATTGGTACATTATTCTCAATAAGTAATATGTCATCAACATATAAGACATGGAGAAATGATTCTAGCTCCCACTTAACTTCATGTATAATCATGATTCTTCAATCACGTGAATGAAACCATTCACTATTATCACATGAATGAAAAGTATAATCCTTTAATGCTTGCTTAAGACCATTCTAGGATCACTTAAGAAAGCTACGCATAATATGTTAGAGTTCTTAGATCTTCATCTAAGATTTTGTGTTCCAAACACATCCTTCTCTAAATTCCCATTTTAGAAAAGCGAATTTTAATTATCATTTGCCATTCTTTATTAAAATGAAATGCGGCAATTCCTAACATAATTTATCTTGATCAACATCTTCATGTCAATCTTATGCATTTGATTACTCTAAAGCTCTATTTACCTTTAAAGAGATCCTCGCTTTAAAGTAAATCTACTCTTGAGTAATAATTTTCGGATTGTAATGCTATGGCTCGTATGTAACAAGATCGATTTGGAATAAGGTCATAATACTATTACTTTCACAAATCAATATTTTAACCTTAAGACATGTGTGCTAAACTCCCACTGAACTATACTCCCACTCTATCTTTATAGATTATAGTTCAACTATACTCCCACTCTATAGTTCCATTACTTTCACAAAGTAACAGTTCAACTATAAGACATGTTTGTGACGACCCAATCTACTCCCACTCTATCTCTCAGAAATACATCTATCTTCTTGAGAGATAGCTTTGTGAGTTACAAACATATATATGGTGCAGTATTAGTAGTTTATCTAGACTATGCATTAGCTTTCAAAAGGCCATCCCTATCATGGCAGCTTGATTCATGTGATATGCGAGTCTTATCCAAGTCATCTGTTTAATAGACTCTATATTCTAGGTATTTCCTGGTTGACCATCCGTTTAGAATTACGTGTTCGTTTTGGATTGCAAATTCCCAAAATTGAGTTCAATAACTCAAACCGACTCATATTAGTTTTATCTTATGGGTAGTGACACTAGGTCATAATCCATATTTTAATAAATCAAATTCATTACTTAAATCTTTGCCACTACGATCGGATCGTAATGTTTTAGTACTTTGTTCAATTGGTTCTCTAAGTCATATAGAAATTTCTTTAAATTTCTCAAATGCTTCACTTTATATTTGATTTAGTAAATATGCCCATATCTACTTAAATCATCAGTAAAAGTGACAAAGTAGTCATAAATTCTCCTTGCGGTGATGCTCATGTAACACCCCTATTTATTCAGGAGCCTTTAGCTAGACATTCCCAAATAAATAGGACTGTTACCATCTCGGTTTCCCGAGGTAGTGAATAACAAAGTCCGACTCACCAAAGTAATTTAAATTAAAACTTTAATGAATACATGTTTATTACAACTTAATACAACTTAAAACTTAATATAAAATAATTACAACTCGCAGCGGAAATAAATAAAGTGATATAATTGTTCTATGTGTTCTAGACTTCAACTATGGTCCAAGTCGAGCTCTCATCCCAATGCTCCCGAGTCAGCTAATCTTTAGTACCTGTCAAATCTACTCCCCATAAAACGGTTCACCGCAGGTGTTCACGAATACACAGTAAACCGCGAGGTTGAGTAGGAATAAATACTAACAACATAAACATACGATAACAATCCAATTTCCTTTTTACATTGCACAACCCCTGACAACGTGCTCCTCCCTTTTGCTTAGCACACTTAAGCCAAGTTCTAATCGTTAAACTAATCATCCCGCCAATCCCTGGCCGGGGCAGCCTCAACCCGAAGGTGAGTAAACACACACTACATTACCAAAAGGTAATGTCTGCCTCAACATATAGTTGAGTAATATCCACCAGATGGCCTGCAGACCAATCTGGGGCCTGCCTCGAGTAAACACGATAAATATCGTCTGCCAGAATAAATCTGTTCAACCACTCCACATTACTGTAAGTAATGTCTGCCAGAATAAATCTGTTAATACTACAACAATACTCCACCACAATAACCAACATATACAATGTAATTCTCCCTTCCAACAGTTACGATATGATTAACCAACTAATGCAATATAAATCTCCCTTCCAACAATTACAATTATATCAACCAACACAATTCACATACGATCAATTCACTTTAATACAAACCATCCAACAAACATTATCGAGTAAAAGTTTAGTAGGATTTATCCCTACCTGGCAAGCAAGCAATCCAATTATGTAATCCAAGCAATTAAAGCAATCAATTAGAAATATTATTCTTGAATAAATCCGTTCCACCAATTCCGTCACCTAAACAAAATATTATAATACCTTAATTATTAATTATCACATTCTAATTATTATTTATTATTCAATTTATTTATTTATTTACTCAAAGCCCGATTTACTTATAAAACCCGAGTCACCCAAATCTCCCACACAAAACCTGACTCAACAACCAAACAAACCTTCCTAACTTACACAGTTTAACCGTGTATACCATTCCCACAAATAACCCCCAACACACCCAAATCCGACAACCACCAAGCCTGCCACCCTCACCCTCAGCTGCCTCCACTGCCAGCCACCCAACCATGCCCCAAACACCAGCCACAACCGCCCCAATCAGCCACAACCTCGCGCCCTAACAACAACAACTACAAACACTCACTCACACACCCATAAACCCGACACCATCCTATACCCAAACCATACCACCTCTGGCCACCACCGTCATCACCACTGACCAACGGTGGTTTCAGGGGTGGTCCTACATCCCCATGACCCGACGAAAACACCCCAGCATCAACCCAATACCGACAACAACACAACACGCAGTCCCTCCCCTGTTTTGCGTTTTTCAGACCACCACCACCACCACAACCCGCCACCTTTAACCACCAATACACCTCCACCAAGGTCTAACCAACCACCAGGTCACAAACCCACCATACCCAGGTCAAGTCGAGTCGAGTTATGGTGGTCAAACAACCTGGTTTAATACAAGCATACAACAATCAACAACAACCCACAACCCATACAAATTTCGACCAACCACCGCATAAACCACCATGTCCGACCACCACCTAACCACCACGGTGGTCGACTATTATTCCTGGTCCCAACCCTAGTCACGATCAGGTCTGGGTCACAAGCAATAAGGGTCAAAAACCCATATAACCGATGATACACACCATCAAACACCTACACGAAAACCCATAAAAACACCCCTTCCCCGCCGGTCAATTGTGATCAAACGGAGGTCTGGCTACCCTCTGGTGGTCCACAGTCACATTCACGGTCAAAGCAAGTCCTATGGTGGTCTAGATAACAAGTTATAATGAAGCGAAGTGTATACATGAGACGGTCTCAAAGTATTACCTTGAGGCGATAATAAAATTAATTCCTTTGCTTTTCTCTTCCTTAATTCCTTTCTTAGATCTCTTCCTTCTTCTTTTATGAATTACTTTCAGATTTATTATGGTATTTATAGTCTATATTTAGAGATTATATGAAACCAATTAGGAAACTATTATAATTACCTTATTCTAATTATTTTAGGAATTTTCATTATTATAATTACCATCTTATTATTATTATTATTACATATACTAATCTTACCATAAGTAGGATTTCTTCATACAATATTTACTACTCAATTATTGTCATAAGTTTATTATTATTATTAATATAATTATTATTACCTTTACATATTAGTATTTCCATATTATATTATTATTAATTCCCGATATAAATCCCGATTACACTCATACCAATTTAATAAATTTCGATCCAACTATCAACGGCATACGGCCCAATGCAAAATATTAGCTAAACCCAATTTCCCACTTGGATGCCTAATTTATAATTTAATTACTCGTCTTATTGTAATTATTATCAGAAATGTGTTTAATCAATTATTAATTTACATAAATTACTTTCATAAATTATTATCAAAATATGGGGTATTACAGTCTTTCCCCCTTAAAATGAACTTCGTCCCGAAGTTCGCCCACAACTACCACTACAACATTTATAAACAACCACACAACTGAACCTCATTCGAACTTATGATCATTGCAACGTAATCAATTTACTTAATTATTATGAAACCATATCATACTTATCAAAAAGTGCCACAATAAAAATTCAAAATATTTGAAGTATCACATTCTATCCCTCTAAAATTTAACTTCGTCCTCGAAGTTTGAGATACCAAACAACGGAAATAATTAAACTGCTTATAACACCACAAGAACATGAAATACACCTTGTAACAAAAACATGTGAATAGACAACAACAATATGTGTAAAACAACTACCATTATTATCATATAATCGATTAATGGGTAAATAAATAACAACAATCTGTGAATTAATAACTCATTTTTTTTATTACTTGTGCGTTTATTTCTCACTAACGAAGTCTAACTTAAACATGGATGCAATTAATGTAATTATATACTGTATATAGATTTAGGGCAACACATTCCGCATATCACTAGACATGTCATTCACTTCACAAAATTTACAATATCCAATGCCAAGGTGAGATAGATAAGAAACAACTCTTTAGAAATTTTAGCATAACTCACATTTCAAAGATAAGAAAACATGTTACAACTTCTAAAAATCATAAATAATTAATAACATAATTGCTTATTCAGAACTTATACTTTTTACAAAATACAAAGAGTTAATGAACCATGATAAAAAGAATCAAGTCAAAAACTAATAAGGTCCATTAATAATGCATTTTACAAACTACTTGGTCAAAACATAAATTTCACAGCAACTTGTCAAAATCTTAGGTCAACTTGTAAAAATCACTATAAATTGTCAATATATTCTCCGATAACGTGGTTTATCAATTTAGAAACATATACAAATATTTTAAACAATGGATTTGGAATTACACCAAATCGACAAGTATTTTTTAAATGAACAATTTTACAAAAATATGGCACGAAAACATCACTGTGCAGGAATATTCTGACCACTGTCCACTAAAATATTTATTTCTCCTAAACCGTATATTATTTAAGCATGAGACTAATGACATATGAAAGCTAACTCACAAGGCTATTACTTCTAAAATTTTAGTACAAGGATTTAAAACAGGCAGTAAATGGCAGCCAAAACAATCAAGGGTAAAATTTCGAGAAATCAACCAAAATGACATTCTTCATAATTCCACGCAATTCCCTTAATACTTCACACATTAATCATACTCACACTTCCCACATATATGCCAACATACTTTCCCCATATCAACATGCATATAATAATGCTTAAAAGAAATCATATCACATCCCTTCATCGTAAAAGCAAGGTTACGTCCCGTAAACGCAATCTTGAAAATAATATGCAAACAAGGCAACAAAACTCCTAAGAGAAATAATCTATATTCATTTAAATTACCCCACAATATAACATCTCTCAAGGTAACCGGTTCAAAACTGTAAGGGCCAGATCAAGGACGTCTCCCTAACATAATAAGGGCCTCCTAAATAGTTTCTACCCGGGTTCATTTTATTAGACACATCCTAAGTTCATTATTGTTCATTGGTTTAGGCCTGAGGATCGTTTTTGCTCTGATACCACTTTGTAACACCCCCATTTATTCAGGAGCCTTTAGCTAGACATTCCCAAATAAATAGGACTGTTACCATCTCGGTTTCCCGAGGTAGTGAATAACAAAGTCCGACTCACCAAAGTACTTTAATTTAAAACTTTAATGATTACATGTTTATTACAACTTAATCCAACTTAAAACTTAATATAAAATAATTACAACTCGCAGCAGAAAAAAATAAAGTGATATAATTGTTCTATGTGTTCTAGACTTCAACTATGGTCCAAGTCGAGCTCTCATCCCAATGCTCCCGAGTCAACTAATCTTTAGTACCTGTCAAATCTGCTCCCCATAAAACGGTTCACCGCATGTGTTCACGAATACACAGTCAACCGCGATGTTGAGTAGGAATAAATACTAACAACAAAAACATACGATAACAATCCAATTTCCTTTTTACATTGCATAACCCCCTGACAACGTACTCCTCCCTTTTGCTTAGCACACTTAAGCCAAGTTCTACGCGTTACACTAATCATCCCGCCAATCCCTGGCCGGGGCAGCCTCAACCCGAAGGTGAGTAAACACACACTACATTACCAAAAGGTAATGTCTGTCTCAACATATATTTGAGTAATATCCACCAGATGGCCTGCAGACCAATCTGGGGCCTGCCTCTAGTAAACACGATAAATATCGTCTGCCAGAATAAATCTGTTCAACCACTCCACATTACTGTAAGTAATGTCTGCCAGAATAAATCTGTTAATACTACAACAATACTCCACCACAATAACCAACATATACAATGTAATTCCCCCTTCCAACAGTTACGATATGATTAACCAACTTATGTAATATAAATCTCCCTTCCAACAATTACGATTATATCAACCAACACAATTCACATACGATCAATTCACTTTAATACAAACCATCCAACAAACATTATCGAGTAAAAGTTGAGTAAGATTTATCCCTACCTGGCAAGCAAGCAATCCACTTATGTAATCCAAGTAATTAAAGCAATCAATTAGAAATATTATTCTTCAATAAATCTGTTCCACCAATTCCGTCACCTAAACAAAATATTATAATACCTTAATTATTAATTATCACATTCTAGTTATTATTTAATATTCAATTTATTTATTTATTTACTCAAAGCCCGATTTACTTATAAAACCCGAGTCACCCAAATCTCCCAAATAAAACCCGACTCAACAACCAAACAAACCTTCCCAACTTACACGGTTTATCCGTGTATACCATCCCCACAAATAACCCCCAACACACCCAAACCCGACAACCACCAAGCCTGTCACCCTCACCCTCAGTTGCCTCTACTGCCAGCCACCCAACCATGCCCCAAACAACAGCCACAACCTCCCCAATCAGCCACAACCTCGCACCCTAACAACAACAACTACAAACACTCACTCACACACCCATAAACCCGACACCATTCTATACCCAAACCATACCACCTCTGGCCACCACCGTCATCACCACTGACCAACGGTGGTTCCAGGGGTAGTCCTACATCCCCATGACCCGATGACAACACCTTTTGACATCAACCCAATACCGACAAAGAACAAAACACGCAGTCCCTCCCCTTTTTTGCGTTTTTCAGACCACCACCACCACAACCCGCCACATTTAACCACCAATAAACCTCCACCATGGTCTAACCAACCACCAGGTCACAAACCCACCATACCCAGGTCAAGTTGAGTTGAGATATGGTGGTCAAACAACCTGGTTTAATACAAGCATACAACAATCAACAACAACCCACAACCCATACGAAATTCCGACCAACCACCGCATAAACCACCATCTCCGACCACCACCTAACCACCATGGTGGTGGACTATCATCCCTGGTCCCAACCCTAGTCACGGTCAGGTCTGGGTCACACGCAATAAGGGTCAAAAACCCATATAACCGATGATACACACCCTCAAAAACCTACATGAAAACCCATAAAAACACCCCTGCCCCGCTGGTCAATGATGGTCAAACGGAGGTCTGGCTACCCTCTGGTGGTCCACGGTCACATTCACGGTCAAAGCAAGTCCTATGGTGGTCTAGATAACAAGTTATAACGAAGCGAAGTGTATACATGAGACGGTCTCAAAGTATTACCTTGAGGCGATAATAAAATTAATTCCTTTGCTTTTCTCTTCCTTAATTCCTTTCTTAGATCTCTTCCTTCTTCTTTTATGAATTACTTTCAGATTTATTATGGTATTTATAGTCTATATTTAGAGATTATATGAAACCAATTAGGAAACTATTATAATTACCTTATTCTAATTATTTTAGGAATTTTCATTATTATAATTACCATCTTATTATTATTATTATTACATATATTAATCTTACCATAAGTAGGATTTCTTCATACAATATTTACTACTCAATTATTGTCATAAGTTTATTATTATTATTAATATAATTATTATTACCTTTACATATTAGTATTTCCATATTATATTATTATTAATTCCCGATATAAATCCCGATTACACTCATACCAATTTAATAAATTTTGATCCAACTATCAACGACATACGGCCCAATGCAAAATATTAGCTAAACCCAATTCCCCACTTGGATGCCTAATTTATAATTTAATTACTCGTCTTATTGTAATTATTATCAGAAATGTGTTTAATCAATTATTAATTTACATAAATTACTTTCATAAATTATTATCAAAATATGGGGTATTACAGTCTTTCCCCCTTAAAATGAACTTCGTCCCGAAGTTCGCCCACAACTACCACTACAACATTTATAAACAACCACACAACTGAACCTCATTCGAACTTATGATCATTGCAACGTAATCAATTTACTTAATTATTATGAAACCATATCATACTTATCAAAAAGTGCCACAATAAAAATTCAAAATATTTGAAGTATCACATTCTATCACCCTAAAATTTAACTTCGTCCTCGAAGTTTGAGATACCAAACAACGGAAATAATTAAACTGCTTATAACGTGGTTTATCAATTTAGAAACATATACAAATATTTTAAACAATGGATTTGGAATTACACCAAATCAACAAGTATTTTTTTAATGAACAATTTTACAAAAATATGGCACGAAAACATCACTGTGCAGGAATATTCTGACCACTGTCCACTAAAATATTTATTTCTCCCAAACCGTATATTATTTAAGCATGAGACTAATGACATATGAAAGCTAACTCACAAGGCTATTACTTCTAAAATTTTAGTACAATGATTTTAAACAGGCAGTAAATGGCAGCCAAAACAATCAAGGGTAAAATTTCGAGAAATCAACCAAAATGACATTCTTCATAATTCCACGCAATTCCCTTAATACTTCACACATTAATCATACTCACACTTCCCACATTTATGCCAACATACTTTCCCCATATCAACATGCATATAATAATGCTTAAAAGAAATCATATCACATCCCTTCATCGTAAAAGCAAGGTTACGTCCCGTAAACGCAATCATGAAAATAATATGCAAACAAGGCAACAAAACTCCTAAGAGAAATAATCTATATTCATTTAAATTACCCCACAATATAATATCTCTCAAGGTAACCGGTTCAAAACTGTAAGGGCCAGATCAAGGACGTCTCCCTAACCTAATAAGGGGCTCCTAAATAGTTTCTACCCGGGTTCATTTTATTAGACACATCCTAAGTTCATTATTGTTCATTGGTTTAGGCCCGAGGATCGTTTTTGCTCTGATACCACTTTGTAACACCCCCATTTATTCAGGAGCCTTTAGCTAGACATTCCGAAATAAATAGGACTGTTACCATCTCGGTTTCCCGAGGTAGTGAATAACAAAGTCCGACTCACCAAAGTACTTTAAATTAAAACTTTAATGATTACATGTTTATTACAACTTAATCCAACTTAAAACTTAATATAAAATAATTACAACTCGCAGCAGAAAAAAATAAAGTGATATAATTGTTCTATGTGTTCTAGACTTCAACTATGGTCCAAGTCGACCTCTCATCCCAATGCTCCCGAGTCAGCTAATCTTTAGTACCTGTCAAATCTGCTCCCTATAAAACGGTTCACCGCATGTGTTCACGAATACACAGTCAACCGCGATGTTGAGTAGGAATAAATACTAACAACAAAAACATACGATAACAATCCAATTTCCTTTTTACATTGCATAACCCCCTGACAACGTACTCCTCCCTTTTGCTTATCACACTTAAGCCATGTTCTACGCGTTACACTAATCATCCCGCCAATCCCTGGCCGGGGCAGCCTCAACCCGAAGGTGAGTAAACACACACTACATTACCAAAAGGTAATGTCTGCCTCAACATATAGTTGAGTAATATCCACCAGATGGCCTGCAGACCAATCTGGGGCCTGCCTCGAGTAAACACGATAAATATCGTCTGCCAGAATAAATCTGTTCAACCACTCCACATTACTGTAAGTAATGTCTGCCAGAATAAATCTGTTAATACTACAACAATACTCCACCACAATAACCAACATATACAATGTAATTCTCCCTTCCAACAGTTACGATATGATTAACCAACTTATGTAATATAAATCTCCCTTCCAACAATTACGATTATATCAACCAACACAATTCACATACGATCAATTCACTTTAATACAAACCATCCAACAAACATTATCGAGTAAAAGTTGAGTAGGATTTATCCCTACCTGGCAAGCAAGCAATCCACTTATGTAATCCAAGTCATTAAAGCAATCAATTAGAAATATTATTCTTCAATAAATCTGTTCCACCAATTCCGTCACCTAAACAAAATATTATAATACCTTAATTATTAATTATCACATTCTAGTTATTATTTATTATTCAATTTATTTATTTATTTACTCAAAGCCCGATTTACTTATAAAACCCGAGTCACCCAAATCTCCCAAATAAAACCCGACTCAACAACCAAACAAACCTTCCTAACTTACACGGTTTATCCGTGTATACCATCCCCACAAATAACCCCCAACACACCCAAACCCGACAACCACCAAGCCTGTCACCCTCACCCTCAGTTGCCTCTACTGCCAGCCACCCAACCATGCCCCAAACAACAGCCACAACCGCCCCAATCAGCCACAACCTCGCACCCTAACAACAACAACTACAAACACTCAATCACACACCCATAAACCCGACACCATCCTATACCCAAACCATACCACCTCTGGCCACCACCGTCATCACCACTGACCAACGGTGGTTCCAGGGGTAGTCCTACATCCCCATGACCCGATGACAACACCCCAGCATCAACCCAATACCGACAGCAACAAAACACGCAGTCCCTCCCCTTTTTTGCGTTTTTCAGACCACCACCACCACAACCCGCCACATTTAACCACCAATAAACCTCCACCATGGTCTAACCAACCACCAGGTCACAAACCCACCATACCCAGGTCAAGTTGAGTTGAGATATGGTGGTCAAACAACCTGGTTTAATACAAGCATACAACAATCAACAACAACCCACAACCCATGCGAAATTCCGACCAACCACCGCATAAACCACCATCTCCGACCACCACCTAACCACCACGGTGGTGGACTATCATCCCTGGTCCCAACCCTAGTCACGGTCAGGTCTGGGTCACACGCAATAAGGGTCAAAAACCCATATAACCGATGATACACACCCTCAAACACCTATATGAAAACCCATAAAAACACCCCTGCCCCGCCGGTCAATGATGGTCAAACGGAGGTCCGGCTACCCTCTGATGGTCCACGGTCACATTCACGGTCAAAGCAAGTCCTATGGTGGTCTAGATAACAAGTTATAACGAAGCGAAGTGTATACATGAGACGGTCTCAAAGTATTACCTTGAGGCGATAATAAAATTAATTCCTTTGCTTTTCTCTTCCTTAATTCCTTTCTTAGATCTCTTCCTTCTTCTTTTATGAATTACTTTCAGATTTATTATGATATTTATAGTCTATATTTAGAGATTATATGAAACCAATTATGAAACTATTATAATTACCTTATTCTAATTATTTTAGGAATTTTCATTATTATAATTACCATCTTATTATTATTATTATTATTACATATATTAATCTTACCATAAGTAGGATTTCTTCATACAATATTTACTACTCAATTATTGTCATAAGTTTATTATTATTATTAATATAATTATTATTACCTTTACATATTAGTATTTCCATATTATATTATTATTAATTCCCGATATAAATCCCGATTACACTCATACCAATTTAATAAATTTCGATCCAACTATCAACGGCATACGGCCCAATGCAAAATATTAGCTAAACCCAATTCCCCACTTGGATGCCTAATTTATAATTTAATTACTCGTCTTATTGTAATTATTATCAGAAATGTGTTTAATCAATTATTAATTTACATAAATTACTTTCATAAATTATTATCAAAATATGGGGTATTACAGTCTTTCTCCCTTAAAATGAACTTCGTCCCGAAGTTCGCCCACAACTACCACAACAACATTTATAAACAACCACACGGCTGAACCTCATTCGAACTTATGATCATTGCAACGTAATCAATTTACTTAATTATTATGAAACCATATCATACTTCTCAAAAAGTGCCACAATAAAAATTCAAAATATTTGAAGTATCACATCTCATTAGAACACATACATCGGCATGTATTAGTCCCAACTAATCACTTGCTAGTGTCCCTTTACCACTAAAGGAAGTACAAATCATTTTGCAAAGGAGACAAGATTCGCATATTCCATATGATTGAAAATCAAATGGTCCAATAATTCTAGTCGACACTAGCGTTTAATGCGTTTCTCATTTATGTGACCTAATCGAAAAAGCCAAATGTACAAATCATTTGGATTACTTTGCTTGAGTCTTTTGGAAAGTATTATGAAGATATCTTTGCTTGAGTTGGAAGTGTCTAAAACATGTATATCATAAAGATAAGCGACATGGCTCACAGCCATGTCTATTTTTAACAAAATACAACAATTGTCTTTGATGGCAAAATATAAACCCTTTCATGTCTCACATAGAAATGGAAATAATGTTTTAGACAAAATGGGTACATAATCTCCATTATGTAGATGCAACTTAAAGCTATTAGCAAAAACAAGTACATAAGTCCCTCTTGAAGTGGTGGCTACCCTAGCTCCATTTCCTTGTCGAAGATATATATCACTCTTGTTTAGCTTTTCCACATTTCCAAGTCCCACTTGGAGTAATAATTCCAACTTTGATATCTCCCAAATACTTGGGGCAATTTCGCTTCCAATGGCCCATGACATTACAATAATGGCATTCCTCATATGATTGGGCACCCTTCTTGGTCTTGGTTTTCGTAGTCTCACTATCCATTTTTAATTCATTATCAAGTTTGGGTTTCTCACCCATCTTTGCCTTCCCTTTAATAATACCAATACTCCTTTCAGTTGTAAGGACACCTTTGCTAGAACTCCCACTGAATTTAATATTTCTCCTTGTTTCTTCAAACAAGGATGCCTTTGATTTAATGAGATTTTCTTCACAAGTTTTTCTTACCAAAGTGGTGGGCATTAAAATTGGAGTGGGTGGTGTGGAGGTGGTAAAGAAGCAAAGATTTCCATCCTGACCAATGCCACAGCGTAATTCTCTAATCGTATCATTGTCATACTCGGAGCGCTTTTCATCGAATGATTGGAGCCATGAATCAATGGTGATTGTTGTAGGAGTATTAGATGATATCATTGCGTATAATTAACTACAAAAACGGAAATAAAGGAAATAATGAACATCTATCGTTTTAATAATATTTGTAAACAAGTATTGCATTTATATAGTGACCTCTACCCAACTATTATAAATGATTCCGAGATCCAAATTCATATTAATACGGGTACGGTGAGCCGAGTCATCCCTTATTAATATAACTCGGTGGATTAACCTCTTAATCGATTCTACTTTTAGAACTCTCGGTCGATAAAAATTACTTTAATATTTATCTTTAGCCCGGAAAACATGCGACTACGATCACGAATACTTCCGTTGAGCTCAATCCAAATTTCAATTTAGTAACATTTTATTACCCACTTACCCAACGTAACAAGTTTAGCACCCCGGTGAGCCGAGTCTACTTCCTTATGAAATTGGGATTCATGGTTTCTACTATTTGGTAAGGCTAATTCTCAATTATTAATTTGTGAGAGGTCTTGTCAATTTATTATCTATCACGTTTTAAGTGAACTAAAGCGGTGAACTACGATAATTATAATTGACACGGTCGATGACTCGATATGAAATGCATGTGTTGTTATGGCGATTTGGCAATGCATGTAACATATTAAAATAAATGCAAAGCAATAATAATAAATTCCTAGTATGGCCTTCCTAAAAATAGAAAATCAAATAATCTATTACATATTCGGAAACCAACTCCTTTGGTCCCTTGAATCTTCAAGTGGTACGCCTTCCAAGAACATCGTCTTCGTTGGAACACCTTTCCGAATGGCACCGTCTTGAAGCAATTCTATAATTACAAATAATAATAAAAATACCAAAATATTCCTATTATACATTTTTAAAATGGAAAAACTAGTAAAAATAAAAGTGATACGAGATCACATTAAATGTCAACCGAATCAATATTCCCTTTCATTACGGGTAATATCGATTAAAACTAAGGCCATACTAAGATAAAATTACATAATTCAAAATTATATAAATAAAAGACATTCAACAATTGAAATATGAAGCATTTAATATGTATCTATCATGCTAAATTATGTGCCAAATCGCCCTATTTAACTTAAATCTTATATATAACCCGGTTTTATGGAAATGCGTGATCGTAACCTCTTAAAATCACAAATTAACACTTAAATCACATCTAAGCTCAAGTTATTTATCCTAACACTCTTAGGACTCAAAAATTAGTCATCACTCAATTTTTGACAATAATTCAACTTGATTTAATTTTTATGCTCATTTTTTACCTTAAAAACATAGCATTTATGAAATAAATCCAAATTAAATTACAATAATTTCAAAATTTGAATTTTTAATTTTTTAACATTCTGGAATAATTCCATGACACTCATAATGTCAAAAATCATGGTTAAAATTTTCTAATTAATTTTGAGAAAATATAGTTGCATTTTATCGATTTTATCTCATAAAACATCTAAAGTATCCAAAAATGAATCCAATCAATTTTAAAACCTTAGATCTGATTATTGGGATATTTATACAACCTAAAATAATTTTCTCATGTCATGCAATTCATTTTAGCTATTTATGCTAAAATAGTCACTATTAATGCCATTTTTACACTAAAAATTCATAAATCCTGCTAGATGAGATCATTTCATCTCAAAATTTACATACACTCTGTAAATCATGCATGTGACGACATATTAATATTTCATGGCCTGGTTTGAAGATTAACTATTTTTAACCATTTTACCTCTTTTAATCCATTTTTATCTCATAAAAATCATAAATCATGAAATATTAATCCAATTAATACGAGATTTTACACACAATTTTTAAAATATTCATGTGAGGTCATATAAAACTTTCAAGGTCAGAGAGTAATTTTAACCGTTTTTAGTCATTTAACCTCCATTTATGCTATTTTTACACTAAAAATTCATAACTCATGAAATATTAATCACATTAATATGATATTTTACATGCAATACATAAAATATTCATGTGAGGTCATACTAAAATACCACGGCCGGTTGGGAAGGTTAACTTATTTTAGTGAATAAAAGTTCATTTTACTCATAAAAATGTAATAAAATCACTAAAAATCATTAAAATGAGTAATAAATTTCCATAAAACATAAAAATGACCTAAAAATATTTTAGGACCAGAATATATAACATGCATAATTAATTCGTGGCTTACTCATATAAATCACAAATTTTTTGTTTTATATGTTAACATTTTAACTCGGAAAAAACAATAACCGATTATGCATGCAACATCCTATGCTCTGATACCACTTGTTAGGTTCATATACCTATTATTAGACTCCTCTAATAATGAACTAATTAACTTTTTAATTTATGTTCTTAAGATCTAGTGCATGCATAACAAAATAAGAGATTTATAAGAAAAATAATATCCCTTACATTATTATTTTCTGATTTATGGGCACAAGTAAGGTCTCCTACCTTCACTTGTTCTTGAGCTATACTGAGTATTAGGATGATCCTCCAAAACTCTAAATTAAGAGCTCTCCTCTTGATTGCACCCAAGATTTAACCCTTATCACTACTAAATGATATTTGCTAGATATTTATTTAGTAGTCTACCTTAAAATTAATTACTAATACTCATATATTACTCTAATAATATTAGTAATCTTATTGAACAAATTGATTTTCTAAAAACTTGTTTTAGAGAGAGTTGGAGAGAAATGTAAGAATGAATGCATGAAGAAAATGAATGGTGTAATTAAAAGAGAACAAAAATTCTCTCCTAAAGAGAGGAGGGAGTCGGGTACAACATGCCAAGGATGGAATATTTTCTTCTCTTTTTGTTCTTTTCAATATTGTAGGTGTAAGGCTATGTCTCAATAGGTATGATTATAATAATTTTAACCATTAAAATAAATCACCCATTATCCTCTACAACCTACAATATTTCGGTCCTTATATATAAAATGGACTACCATTTTATTTTGTCAATTTTCAC